>NC_087155.1:16484191-16504191 GCF_035594125.1 Scylla paramamosain | reverse complement strand
AACATTTGCTGCTGGAAAGACAGACAATCCTGCTTCTCCTTTCCATCATAAAGACGAATTTTCTCTCCGTTTACTGTTTCATGTCTCTTTGAAGGACATGCTTTTCACGCACAGAAGGAGAGGCTCCACGAAACACAAAATTCAAAGGGCACCACACAGGCTCCCTCACCCGGACACCTTTGCTTTCCGTATTTCTTAGATTCAGTACAACTTTTTTTTTTCATTGTAACTTTCCCTATTCCTTCCCGGGTGTCCTTCGACTCACCTCAGATCACCGCGCTCTCCTAACATTTCCCCAATCCCCACTATCAACAGATTTTTGCGCCTCGCCTTTCTCTGTCTGTAGTTCTGGGTCGTGACCTCCGTCTGTCGGTCAGCCACCACGTAAAGATCAGCTCTTGGAATATATTAAGTAGTTCTCAACCTTGGCATGTCTTTACTGGATGATTCACATTGTTCTGGATAAAGATAACAATGAGGCAGACTTACTTGGCCTTGGTCGTTTCCTCCTTGTGCTGTCCACTCTTTAATTTCTACACCAAGTCGAGGCTTCTGCTCTCTTCGAGTCGCCACTGTTCTGTTCCAGCTTCTTTGTCAGTTTTGTATCCTTCTCACGGGTTCTCTCCATATCTCATTACCTATTAGGAAGCTGAGCATGATAGCCGTGTCAAACCACCTCTGTATACCACACCCGCCCATCACTCACTCGCGCCACGCCACACTGCCTGCACATCCTCACCCTCGCACCCTGGTCTTCCCTCTTCCGTCACACTAAGAAGGTGTTTCACTCCTTCATCTGCGCCCAACACTCCACTCCCAAACACCTTCCTGAGCCGTGGGTCTTCATCATCCTATGAATATGTTCTTGTCATCACAGGGTCTTCCTCCTCCTTACCTATTCTACAACCCCGTAATTCACTCCCAAACTCCTGCCCTTACCTTCCCATCATCCCGTGCACTTAACCCTTCCATTCTTCTCATACCTCCTGCCAGCCACTCTTTGCAAGGTTATCTTCGCTCGCGGTAACTCATCTTCGGATCCTTGCCACTTTCTATAACCGTATGTTGGGCTCCTCTTGTTTTTGTTCTTATTCTTTCTTTCTTTCTTTCTTTCTTTCTTTCTTTCTTTCTCTTCTTTCTTCTTCTTCTTCTTCTTCTTCTTCTTCTTCTTCTTCTTCTTCTTCTTCTTCTCCTTCTCCTTCTCCTTCTCCTTCTCCTTCTTCTCCTCCTTCTCTTCAAATAAGATAAGTAATTCTTGGAAAATTCACAAAGCAGGAATCCAGTTTAAAGTACAACAAATTACACTCTATACCCCCAAAAGAAATCCAATAAGCTTCCCAATATTGTCCTAAATTCACAGTTTTCCATGATAACCCATTGTTAAGCATGCATTACATACATTAGCGCGAGTAACAGAGTATGGATGCTTCTCTTAACATTATTACCAACATCCTGCCACGCAACACCTTGTGAAATTTAACCAATTATTTTCCAGGATTGATCTTTCCGCTCTCTCTCTCTCGCTTGCAATTTTTCCTTGTATCATATTTATTCGGTATTAATTCAAGTATTTAAACCACTCCAGCCTGCGCCTTTATTGCCTCCTTCGTTCACTTTAATAATGCTCCTTTCTCACATGGCTTTTGCTCTCTAACTCTTTTTATTTTTTATTCGATTCATTATACTGTCATATTACTTTCTCTCAGCTGTTATTTATCTCTTTAATTTCAACGGCGGCGCTCACTTCCAGTTCATTTGTCTCGCAACACTGCATAAGTCAGACGGAACTCCTTTTTACTGACCCTTTGACTGGTAATGAGACCATGACACTTGTATGAGTAAACCTATTTGATTTAACTACACCGAACAAATCACCACAGGCATTAGAAGGTTCTGATTACACGATTACTTCTCTTGGTGTCAATGGCGCCTTTCAGAATCACACTGTAAACTTAAACAGACGAATTGGAACAGACATTGGAACGTTCTGATGACATGATTACTTGCCTTGGTGCCTTTCAAAATCTTACGCTAGACTTGCATCAGGACTCTGTGTTAACCCTAACCCTCCCACGGCTAGTCAAGTGATTTTCAGTAACCAACTATAATTTTTAGACAAATTTTTGTATCACAGTCTTTTAAATAATAAGATTGGGAGACTTGAAAAAATAAGATTAGTCTCATATTCCCTCTCTTTTCCTTTCCAATAACCAATTAAAATTTCTTGGCACTTATTTTTATCCTATGGTCTTTTCAGTAGCCATTTAGATTAAAAGAGAATAAATAACTCATCTCGCTTTTCTTTCGATGCTCTGAATGTTGACAAAAAAAAAAGGACCACAGCAATTAAAACGTTAAGAAGAACCTGTAGCAATCAAAGAGCTAAGTATGCTATTATCATTACAACTTACACTATTTAAGCAATCATTCACCTCTTGCCCTTCACCTCAGCAAGAACTGTTACACTTACTGCCTCGTCCCATTCTCAGACTAGGAGAGCGTATCACCCACACACTTGTAGGTAAGAGCGCGTGATTAGCAGCAGTAGCAAAGGAGATCACTGACCCAGGGAGTTCTTCAGGGAGTTCCTTAGGGCCAGTGCTGGGTGATCTTCTCTCCATTCGGTGTGTGTATATATATATATATATATATATATATATATATATATATATATATATATATATATATATATATATATATATATATATATATATATATATATATATATATATATATATATATATATATATATATATATATGTGTGTGTGTGTGTGTGTGTGTTATTTAGATGCAGGAGTTAATGGAAGCATCGATTTTGGCGGTGACACAAAAACTGGGCTCAAAGTATAAAAGTGGCAATTTACGACAGGATAATCTTATTAAATTATCAGCTCCATCAGGCAAGAAAATGTAATGGTTAATGAAGTTTGATTTTGGCTGAAGTGGTAATAAATATAGTGAGGGAGAGCAACCAGGCGCCTGCCACTCAGATCGCGGAGATTGTGAAAAGATAGACTCGGGGAAAAAAGAGAGAGAGAGAGAGAGAGAGAGAGAGAGAGAGAGAGAGAGAGAGAGAGAGAGAGAGAGAGAGAGAGAGAGAGAGAGAGAGGCAAGAAGAGTGAGGGATCCAGGTACCGTTATAGAGTAAAATTGATTGATTCTCAGAAGCAAATAATTGTGAGTCGAAGGAAAGGAGAGGATAATTTCTAAACATTTATTAACATTATTACCAGGGATTTGTTTTCTTGTTTTTCGTAATTATACATTTCCTTCTTGACTTTTAATTGTATTTGGAAACGAGGGAGAATGTGATCTGTAAGTATTTTCATATCATCACCGGTATTGTCGAAATATTTTCCTTATCTCTTCTTTTTTACGTATATAAAGAAAAAAATATCATTCCAAAGCTGTCAGCACTACTTATATTACTGCATTACGTATTTTCCTATCATTCCCATTATTGTAGGAATATTTTCTTATCTCTTTTTCTTTACGTATATTAGAAAAGAAGAGTATCATTTACAAACAAGTACTTTTTATCACTACTTACATCACTGGATTATTTCTTCTGACTCCTCATTATATCACATACCGTTGATGGCGAGCCGCGGGTGGCTGGGTATGGAATGAGGCACTGAATTAGATCTGAGATGCGATCACCTCACCCTTCACCTTACCTAAGAAAACATCGGAATGACACCATGCGACCTTGATAATTCTGCATCGGACGACTTATAGTTATCGAAACGCCACCGTAATACTGAGGCAGGAGGGAGTGTTGCTTGTTGCCATCTCCTTCCATTACCATTATTATCGCCTGTGTGTTGTAGCCCCTTGCCTTGCGTGTCCCGCCGCGAGTCAGGCTCCATATTCAGGTGAAGGAAGCGACGCTCACCTCTTCCTGGTATAAGTCTTGCTTCATCTAAACGATTTTATCCTGAACGGTGGACTGGCCTTGCGGTGCGGGAGGCTGCTGAGAAAGCAAGTCTTCACACGAACATGTTTTTTTTTTTTCCCATATGTTTCGTCTGCAACAGAGAGAGGATACAAAATGATGACAACAGTGATAAAAGCCCCGTGTCCCTTCCTCAGATGAACTGCCACTGTCAAAAATCTTTCTTCTGAAGTGGCTACAGACTTATAGAATATCATAGAACGCTCGGTTCCGGTCAGTTTAGCGGTGTTACAAAGAAATCTGACACACGAGTACATGATGAACATACAATCATACGAGCAAGAGCATAAGAGGTCTGCAAGAAGCCAATAGAGTTACACATGACAGTCTTTGCATCGAACGTAAGAAAATAAGGGAAACTACAACAAGTAATCAGACCTTCACGTAGCATTTCCATTTATCATCAATCAGTATATCTAATCTAATCTTTTAAAGTTCTCTAATGACTCGTCACTAACAACTTAATTACTGAGTCTATCCCATTCACCTATCACGCTCTTTATGAACATACATACCTACACCCATCTATCCTCCCTGTGAACGCCCTCATCATACATCACTGATTCTAAACTCCACGACTTTTACATACGATTAAAAAAATAGCGTTCGTGGGAGGTGAGGCTAAGGTGGAAGTCCCGGGAAGGCGGGGTGGTGTGGTGACCTCTCGCGACAGTCTGGTGGCCCCGGGGTGAAGGATCCCGCCACGAGCTCAAAGGTGAAGGAGACTGAGGTGAGATAAACAGTGAAGACTAATTTTAGAGCGTACGATCATCTTTACCCACACCGTTAATATCGAAATGATGACTGGAAAATACGGGAAACAAACGGAGAATAAACATGGATCAGATAACGGTATGCCCTCTACTGTTAATACTGAGATGATGACTGAAAAATAAAGGATATGAATGAAGAACACCGTAAAGGAAATGAGAACGAGAGAAAGCGATACCCAATAATGTAATGCTCTCTCTCATCTTTCGCTCCACTGCTAATAGTGAAATGATGGCTGGAAAACAAAGGCTATATATTGAAAGCTAACATAATAAAGGAAAATAGAATGAGAGAAATAGCTAAACCTAATAATAATAATCTGACCTCATCTCTGCCTCAGACCGTTAATATTACAGTAATAGTCAGAAAATGTGGGATGCCGTTGTAAAGACAGATGGAAAAGTAATATAGTAAAGGAAACGAAAATGAAAGACATTGCAAATCTCAACTTTTACCTTCCTGTTAATTTTAAAATAAAAGTCAGAAATATATTAAGACATTGCTCTAAGGATAAAAAATACAAGTAATGAAGGAAAGGCAATGAGATACCTACCAAAGACTAGTTTTTACAGTATTTTCATCGATAATATTAGAATAGTACTCAGAAAATATTATAAGGATAAAAAGATCATATAACGAAGAGAAAGGGGGTGAGATGCAAAGGAAAGTCATGTTTTAGAGCATCTTAAGTGGCAATATTACTTTAAGACAAAAAATACTATAATACATTGTTTTAGGGATAGGAAAAAAATAACACGATGAAGGAGAAAAAGCTGAGGCACACAACTAAGCCAAGGTTTAAGGCATTTAAATATCATTTAAATAGGCATTTAATAGCCAGGAAATATTATGAGTTATTGTTGTAAGTTTAGAAAAAAAAATAATGCAAGGAAAGAAAAGACGAATACATAGGAAAGCTGAGTTTTAGAGTATTTTCAACATTAATATTAAAATGATAGTCAGATATTATGCCATATTCGTATAAGAACAAAAAAATAAATAAAATAATGGAGGATAAGAAGGTGAAACACGGCAAAGCCTAATTTTGGATCATGCCTTCATCTCTCCCTTCACCGTTAACATTACAATACCAGCCACAAAATATGAGATACTGTTGCAAGGATGAAAAAGTGATATAAGGCCCCGCTGGTCCACATATGGTAGCCCTCCTGCCGCAAACCCTCACGCCTCCACATTTGTTCCTCCCACGCCAGGCAGAAGTTGACTCACATCACGCCGGACGACTAACTCATTGCTGTCACGCGCCGCACCTTTCACTCTCGCAGATTTATGACGAAGGGTGATTTTGTGGCATATTTACCCCTTTTCCAATGCTTCTACTGTCCGTTCCTAGCCATTTTTTGTAAGACTGTATGCCATTTAATCTTATCAATTTAATATTATTGATGAACTTGTAATGAAGAGGGATATGATAAATCTTTCCTATTCTTTATCGTTCGTTTTCTAATAATCTTTATTTCTAAGATTGCATGCCAGTAAGTTTTATCGACCGAAGGAGAATAAGCTAACGATGAAGTGATATGATACATCTATCCTTCTTATTTTATCTTTACCATTCCTTTCCTACCTTTCCCACTCATTTCCTCCAAGGGAGCATATCAGTATCTGCCATCAGTCTAAAATTACAAGCTTACAACAAGAGATGATGCGAATTTTCCTTATATTTCCCTCCTTTTTTTCCTCCTCCGATGCTGGGCCTGCTAACGTCTTCTTTACGACCTCCACCATTATCTCTTATAAGCCTGTGTCATGTCACCTCGCGCACTGAGACTCTTTCCAGCGCGTACAAGTTTGTGTAATCTTGAAAAATGAAACTTTATGGTGTCAGAGGCCGAACCTTCCTAAGTCGTTACCGAGGAGAGCCTGTTCATTTTACAGTTCGTCGACCCTGAGCAGAACAAGAACATGGTCACGCATCCCCTGTCGGCGCTCCTGGAAGTCAAACCAAATGCTGTGCTGGTTGGCCGCGTTGCCTTCATTTATATTTGTGCCCCGCATCGAAATTGGCTCATAAATTGGTCCCCAAATCTCTCTCAGTCTTCGTAGTACAGCAGCTTCTTGAACGCTCCTCTCCTCGCAGCCTCACTAGTATGGTTCTCTCTTTTATTTTATTTATTTTTTTCCCTTCAATCTTGATATGAGCTGGAATTTAAGTACTTATAGCTGGGTAATATTCTTGAAGTCCTATCAGTATGGCTCACTTTTCTTTTCTTTTTTCTTTTTTTTTTTAACCACCCGTCCTTGAGATGAGCTGGAACCTTATTGTTTATATTCAGGATGATTACTTTTACTGGCATCCCGACATTCTATCAGTATTATTCACTTTTTTTTCCTTCCACAATCCTTCAAATGAGCTTGAAATTAAGCGTTTACATCAAGGACGATTTTTTTTTTTTTTCACATATATATCTCCTTTTTTTTTTCTTTAATCCTTCAGAGGCGTTGGAACTTAAATACTCTACCTCGACAACTTTTCTTTCTATTTTTTTTTTTTTTTACTTGCATCCGAAGCTTGATCAGCGAACCAGCTCATTGCGCTTGAAACCTACAGAATATTGCGTATCTTCCTGTTCTTCCTGTGCCGATCTTACGTAAATTTTCCTAGTTCTCAGCAGCCTCCCGCGCCCGCCACTCCGGCGCTGGAGACGAGTGGCAGCGTCCCTCAAGGCGCGCTAATTTGCCGCCACTCTTGCAGGACGAAGAAGGAGATAGAGAAGGAGAAAGAAGAAAAAGATACTCATCTGCCATGCCGGTTACGTGGCTGGCTGGGCGGCGTGTGGAGGGTCTAGGTGTTGATGAGGGGAGCAAGATACCAAATATTAGCTGCCGGTAACTTTGTCTGGATGGATAATCAGGTTCAATAACGCCATACCTCCACTGTACTTTGCCACCTTCCTTTTTTTTTTTTTTTTTTTTGTCACAGCGAGGACCGTGAATGAGTGGGTGTAATTTGTCGTTAAGGAGGATGATGATGCGATAAGTAGGGAGGTGAGGAGTCTAGTTAGCTATACACAGTGAAGGGGAATTGATTTTAATGACACCTGCCCAAGATAAGGAATGATGGGGGGTGGGGAACGATTAGCCGCGATGGAGAAGCGATAAAGATGCAATGATCACCGCATAATGAAGAACGCCAGGTGAGGCTCGAGGTATTAGTGGCTAGAACTTACCTGTGAGGCGCAAGGAACCCGCCAATAAGAACAATTACAAGGACATTGAGAAGGACAATGATAAGATAAGATAAGTTCAAATTGTTTGCTTGAAATGAGCGCGCAGATGCAAGGGTCAAAAATTACACGGAGATTAATGAAAGAAAAAATGCGATGGTTTAATTAAAATGAAGGCAGATGGAAGGGACGGAGGTGAGAGTAAGAACAATAATAAGAAGTTGCAATGGTTTAATATGAAAATGAGCCTCAGTGGAAGGGATGAGAATAATAATAGGGAGAGCAGTAGTAATGGAAGGATTCACAGTGGTTTATATTCTATTGGTGTATAATTCTATTTATTTATTTACTCATTTATTCATGTTTTCATTCCCCATTTTTTATTATATATTTATTTATTCAGGCATTGATTTATGTATGTCTCCTTGGATTTATTTGTTTAGATGCCTATTTATTAGTTTACTGAGTATTTACACTCCTGTGTATTTATTCAGTTATTATTATATTATTATATTACTGTTTTTTTTTATCTAAGCATAAATTTATCTATTCAATTTTATTTTACATATATTAATTCAGGCATTGATTTATCTATTCCTACATTTATTTTCTTTATATTTCTATTCATTCGTTTACTGAAGAGTTTTTATTTTATTTATTTATTTTTTTTTTTTTAGGCATTGATTTAGGCATGCGATTTTACGATACATTTATTTATTCAAGCACTGATCTATCTATCCATTCATTTATTTGTTTGTATTGCTATTTATTACTTAACTGAGGACTTACTCTCTCGCATCTTGCCTCTGAAGTGCAAGTCGTAGCTTAAAAAGATTCGCTGATTATCTCTCCGAAACATGACTTAGGATGTATCATGTGAATACTGCTCCCTCTATTTACAGTATTCGTATTATTTATATTTTTGGGTCGACAGTCAAAGTCACTGTTTTGATTTCTCCTTTTGCCACGTCTTCTGCTGGTGATTTTTCCCCATTTTTCTTCGTCTTGTCTTTTGTGTGTCAGACTTGTTTTATGATGTCCGTGTTTTATTTACTTTTTCCAGTCCTTGCGAATGTGTTGAGTAATGTGTGTGTGTGTGTGTGTGTGTGTGTGTGTGTGTGTGTGTGTGTGTGTGTGCAGTCACTCTTCCTGTGTGTACTTCTCTGCTTTCTCCTCACATTTAAGGACATCCTGCCTCTCACAAGGACTTTACCAACATGAATGTGTGAGAAAGAACACGTAAAAATGTGGATGCTTGGTTCGAGCAGAAGTAAGTGCTCATGCAGACACACACACACACACACATACACACAAGTTCTTCCTCCCGTAGAGGGTTACACAGATTTACCAAAGAAGGAACCCCAAAACATCTTTTCACACTCGATGAAAAAAATATATATATAAAAGGATATGATTAAGTAAATAATAGTCATGACAGGGCTGGTTTTGCTTGCTCAGTCACCCGTCAGCTTGATGGTCCGTGTGAGTATTATATATATTGTGTCTGTGTTTCATTTTATCTCGTATTTTCATCGTCTTCATCCTCTTTTTTCTCACTGCCCTGGTCCTACTCCCTTTTTCCTGATCCTCCTCCTCCTCTTCCTCCTTCTTCTCCTCCTCCTCCTCCTCCTCTTGCAAGATAAAAGTATAATAGATAATTCACAACGTGCTTTTCGTAGTAGACATTCGTGTTTCACTAATATACTTGACGTCTTTCATTACATTTTTGACGCTAACGATGGAAGCAGATCGGTAGATGTCATATATATGTCATATTTAAAAATATTTGATGATATTCCCCAGCCAACAATGGCCCAATGAATTACTGACACACTGTTTGTATCTCCAGCAACATTCACAGGCGGCATGAGATCTGACTCTCAGCGGAAACCAGGAGTGTTTTTATGCAGTTTCGTCCAGCTGTTTTTGATTTAAGAGGTGGCGTACCCAAGGGATCAGTGCTCGGCTGGCTTCTATTCTTGATATATGTGAATAGCATTGATGGCGAACTCACATGCAAAATATCATAATTTGCTGATGAACGAAAATTGTGAGTGAAGTAACTATGGGTCTTGGCAGAGACACCCCGCAATCAGATCTAAATGGATTAGCCGCCCAGAACACTGAGCGACAAGTGAAATTCGTGTTGACAAAAGTATTACACACTGGAAGCAACAGCGATCACATGTGAATGAATGACCAACAGCCTTATAAAGTGACTTAGGAAAAGAATTTTAGAATCGTCTTATCAAGCAATGTAAACTCCAGCCAGCATTGTTCTGGGGCTGCTACGACTGCTAACAAATTGGCTGGGTACATCGGACATGCCTACGATAATAAACCAGGAGAAAATAATATTTAAACTTTCAAATTCGCCAGATCAACGATAGTATATCTTGGGAAGAAAGATTTAAAGAACTAAACTTATTCGGCCTGTCGAAACGGGGATGCTTGGTGATTTAATAGAAGTGTTTAAAATATTCAAAGGATTTGATAACATCAATGCAAACGTTTACTTTACAGTCTATCGATCAAATATAACAAGAAGACGTAACAGTTTTATGATAATTGGCTAAAGATTCTCGTCAAATGAAGCCAAACATTTCTTCTTCAGTGGGTCATTAACGTCTGGAATTTTGTGCCCTCCAATATCCTAGACAGTGTTACAGTTACAGCTTTCAGGAGCAGATTAGACGACCACTCAGACTTATGCAACCAACTAAGGAATGATTCGTTATCGTAGCTAAGTGCAATTAATTTTTTTTTCTTTGATATGAAAACTTACTTTTTTTATATTTATTGCTGACGATCTGGCACTATTTGTATCGTCCGGTACTGGTAGCTACAGTAGTTCTTATCTCGTTACTATAAAATTTTTCATGCTATTTTTCCACGCTGCTCGGTTTGGCTTCTCTCATAGCGAGCCGTGGTGGGAGGGAGCGCTGAATAGCCAGGAGCCTTTGCCTTTGCGATCCAAGATGTCTTTCTCTTTGCTTTATTGAATTGTATTGATCACAAACAGTGCCCCAGGTGGTAACATGTCGCCTGCAGTTTGTTGTTCTTTTGCATTCTTTATGTTTCTTTTTCTCCTCCTCCTCCTCCTCCTCCTCCTCCTCCTCTTTCTCTTTCTCTTTCTCTTTCTCTTTCTCCTCCTCCTTCTCCTCCTCCTCCTCCTCCTCCTCCATCTCCTCCTCCTCCTCCTCCTCCTTCTCCTTCTCTTTCTCCTTCTTCTCCTCCTCCTCCTCCTCCTCCTCCTCCTCCTCCTCCTCCTCCTCCTCCTCCTCCTCCTCCTGCTACTGCTACTACTACTACTACTACTACTACTACTACTACTACTACTACTACTACTACTATTACTGCTACTACTACTATTGCTAGTGCTGCTGCTGTTTATCCACTACTGATACTACTACAACTGCTACCACCACCACAACCACCACCACTACCACCACCACCACCACTACTACTACTACTACTACTACTACTACTACTACTACTACTACTACTACTACTACTACTACTACAGTACTAGTACTAGAACAATAACAGCAACAACAACAACTAGTGCTGCTACTACTACTACTACTACTACTACTACTACTACTACTACTACTACTACTACTTCTACAACCACCACCACCACCACCACCACCATCACCACCGCCATGGTTATCGCAAGACACAGACACAGCCCCAGTACACAATACAATTCGAGTTTCCACTGTGACGGAATCAGGTGGTCGCTTTGCCCTGTCCCACCTTTCTCTCTCTCTCTCTCTCTCTCTCTCTCTCTCTCTCTCTCTCTCTCTCTCTCTCTCCCTCTCTGCCCGCCCGCGCCTTAGTTAGTATGCGAGGGCGAGGGTTTAGCGAGCCCTGATGGCAGCCCCTCGGTAATTGGCATCAGATGTTTATCAGGATTGGTGATCTTGTTTTTCCTGCTCCTCTTATCTACGTCCACCTGTCCTCCTTCACCCTCCTCCTCCTCCTCCTCCACTCCTCTATCTTCCTTCGTTTACGTACTCCTACTCCAATTGTTCGGTTTCATGTTCCTCTTTGTCCTCCTCCTCCTCCTGTTCGTCCTTGTCCTCGTCCTTGTCCTTGTCCTTGTTCGTGTCATTTTTGTTTGTTTGGTTTGTGCTTTTTTTCTGTCTCTCTCCTTCATTTTTTTTTTCTGCTTTGGTCTTATCTTCGTCATGATTTTTCTCGTCCTCTTTCTCTTCCTCATTCTCCAGTCATTGTTTTCTTTTTTCCTTATCATCACCGTCGTTGTCGTTGTAATTACCTTCCTCCTCCTCCTCCTCCTCCTCCTCTTCCCATGTTCCTTGTCTCCTTATCTACTGCTTCACCTCCATCATTTTTCTTGTCTGCTCTGTCAACCTCAGCCTCGTCTCCTCATGTCTCCTTTATGTCTTGCCCCTTCCTCTCATCCTCCTCCTTCGTCTCGTCTCTTCCTCTTCCTCCTCGTTTTGTTCACTTACATACATTTTCTTTTCTTTTGATACATAACTTATAATTTTTTTTACTTTAACAATTATAATCTTCGTTATCTAAGATTTTTTCCTCCACACAAATACAGACACACACACACACACACACACACACACACACACACACACACACACACACACACACACACACACACACACACACACACACGAGTGAGTTTTGTCGCCAAGAAAAAAAAAATCATATTCCGGTCGCCTCCCCCTCCTCAAAAAAATAAAATAAAATAAAAATAAATATAAATAAATAAATAAATGAAAAAATAAATAAATAAATAAAGTAAATAAACTTGCTATCGCTGGAAAAAAATAAATAAAATTAAATGAAAAACTTTAATATTCCTCACCAACACACGAGAGACGAAAAAAAAGCAAGATAAAAAAAAATACGTAATTGTTTTAAGCATCAACGCACGTCCCACCAAACTACTACTGATCGTCAAAGATAATTAAATGGAGATGCAGGACGTAATGAGCTGAAGATTCCCAACACCAGAATGTTCAATGACAACTGCAGATAGCGCGATAAGCCAGTGAGGTTACCAGCATTAGCTCATTACTGTAAGTTTTGAAGCTGTTTATACGTAGCAGTGCAGGGAGCGGCGGTGGGTCATTACCTCTGATCCCCTTAGGTTTACACAGGCACAAGTTTACATGCATAGTTTTCAGTGTGGCCAGTTAATATACGTACCAGTGCTGGGAGTGGAGGTGGGTGATTATCTTTGCTCTCTTTAGGTTTACACAGACAGTGGTTTACGTGCATAGTCTGTGTGGTCAGTTAATCTTAATGGCCAGGTCAGTTAGTTAGTTCATTGTCTTAGGTTTTAAATGCACTAATGGAGTGATATTATTCAACGTTTTGGTCTCTCATAAGGACAAAATTTCAAAGGTTATATATTTTTTTTTTTTTTAGGTGTTTTCATGGGTGTTTTTCCTACTGGCTGTGTAAAATCCTTGTTAAATTATCATCACAGTCAATAGGGAGGGTTAATCTTATTGGCCACAGTAGTTAGCTCATTGTTTTGGGTTTTTCTTACATGCACTAATGAGGCAATATTCTCTTAAGGTTTTGGTTTCCCCTAATAACAAATTTTCAAAGGTTAAAGAGATTTTTTTTTTTTTTTACAGGAATTCATGTGTGTTTTTTTCCTTCTGACTGTGTAAAATCCTTGTTAAACTATCACCAGTCATGAAAACGCTGCTGAATGCCCCAGCAACTTCCACTAAAGCTTGTTCAAAGTTGGGATAAAACGCCTAAAGGTTTGAGAATGCGAAGGATCATTACTTTAACTATTTTTTTTTCTTCTGGTCGATGCACTGCAGGTTAAAGGGTGTAACCAATAAAGTTAAATGACCAGCAGTTAGCTCATTCTTTCAGCTTCTAATTTGCATACACTGAAGGATGGAAGTGTGGCTAATGATGTTTACATATTAGTGCAACGTTCTTTTTTTCACTTTTTTTTTTTTTTTTTTTACGTGGACAATGAAAGTTTAAACCACATGGTAGTTCATACTTTTGCCATTTAATTCTACTTATACTTGAACGTTGTGGTGTAGCTAAAGATGTTAAGGCATCAGTTAAGCTTTCATTTTCTTATAGTATTTTATTTATTTTTTTAGATGGTGTAGCAAATGGTATTAAGGCATTAATTCAACTTTATCGCCTAGATTGTTATCGTAAAGCTGATGCACCTGAGATTGCACCGTGGCTAATAAAGTTAAGGCATCAGTCCATTCTTTGAGTCTTTTACTCCACGCAATTAACAAGCGAACACAAGTCTTGAGGCTAAATTAAAAAGATACACGAACAGCTCAACATGACTTTTTTTTTTAATCTATTTTTTCTCCTCTCAAGTTGAATCAAGTTGATGCTCTACAGACTGCTCGGTGCGGCTAATAAGGTTAAGGCACTCATTCGTTTAGGCTCAATGCGCACTCAAACCTTGCACTTAGCTCATGAAGTTAGGTTAAGAAATATATATCACAGTTTTTTTTTTTTTTTCTTTCTTTGTATACCTGTGAAGTGGTGTATCTGTCCATAGTTAAGAGATTCGTTCATTTTCTTACGCTTAAACCTTTCACTACTCTGGTGGCCATTTGTTAACATTCAGAGCACGGCAAAAGGAAGAAGAAGAAAAAAAAAAAGGGTTTGAATGAACAGAAAAAAAAAAAAATGAGAGGGAATAGGAGGTTTAGTTTGCCTCTTCTAGATTACAGAACTATTTAAGAGACTGTAGTACAAAACTGTTTAGAAAGTTGACAGATTATGGAAAAAAAAAAGTCTAGTGGTGAAAGGAATGATACTCACTTGAGATACGGGGCCATGAAGTTTAGGTAGAAAAATTTATATATCCTCTTATATCTTCCTTAGATTAATATATGAAAGGTGTGATGGTGCAGCTATCCATTGTCAGGAGATTAGTTCACTGGAGGCGTGGACGCAAGCCATGAAGATAAGCTAAAGAAATATATATTACCGTTTACACTTATACTCAGATTGACACAAGATGGTTGTTGTAGGACATCTATCCATTGTTGGTTAGTTTTCTTAGGCTTATTGTTCCCTCGAGACGCGGACACAAGACGTGAAAGTAAAAAATATATACTGCCCTTTATAGTTTTCTCAAATTTATATAAAATGGTTGATGTAGCATGTCTGTCTATTGTTCAGTGATAGGTTAATTCTTTAAGTTTATCTTGCATACTGGAAATACGATTGTATCCAATGCAATCATGGTAAAAAAAAAAAGTATATTACTTTTTACATTTATTTTCAAATTTGCCCAAGATGGTGTCTGTAACACATCTGTCCATTGTTAAGATATTAGTTCATTCTTCCAAGTATCTCTTACATGCTGTAAACACAGTGTATCCTATATAATTAAACTTAGAAACATATACTGCTTTTTACATTCATTCTCAAATTCACACAGAACACTTAGGAAGGTATATGCTTGGAATTAGATTTGTGTTAAGTTAGGTTAGGGTTACATATATGCTCCTTACTCCAGATACAACTGAATACAGCCTATAAAGTTAAGTTAAAAAAAAAAAAACACATTGCATTTTACATTCATTCTAAAATTTACACGCGATATCTCCGATGGTGCATTTTTAGAACTAAGTAGGTTTATGTTACGTTAGGTTAGGGTTAGTTATACGTGTGCTTCTCACTCCAGACACGGACAGAACCTATGATGTCGAGTTACAAAAAGAAAAAAAAAAAAATCATGTATGTGCATTACATTTTACATTCATTCTCAAATTTACATAAGGCGTCTTGTTAGGACTAGCTGTTGTTGTTATTATTAGTATTATTGTATTAGATTTTCCTCCGCTTTTTTATCCTCTTTCTCCTCCACTCTGCCTGGCCTGTACGTGCTGAGCTCAGGCGAATGTGGGAATGTGGATCTGACTAACAATCTGTGATGAATGTGGGAGGATTAAGTTTATGTTAAGTTAGGATTAGGTTTTATGCTTCACACTCCAGACGTGAACACAACGGAAGTTCAGTTACAAAAAAAAACAACTATACGTTTTAAAGTTTACATTAATTCTCAGATTTACACAAGATATCTGCGATGGTGCCTGCTTAAAGTTAGGTTTATGCTACGTTAGTTTAGGATTAGGTTTTCTCACTTCAGACGCACACCTATGAAGTTAAATTTACAGATTAGATGTACGTATAGGCACGGGACGTATTTCACATTCACTTGCGAATTTACACAAGATGACTCATGCTTAGAATCAGGTTTATGTTACGTTAGGTTAGGATTAGGTTTCCTCACTTCAGACGCGCCCGCAACCCATGAAGCTGAGTAACAAAAACCCATTTATTGCCATTCACTGAGTTAGGTGCATGTGAGTAAGGCAGTGGCGGAGTTGCATATATCCAGTGTTCACCAGTGCTTGACTCTAACAACACTGAGAGGAACCAGTCAGGCAGAACCACTAAGTAATTTATGGCTTCACTTAAAAGAGTCATTCTAATCCAGCTTTTTTCTTCATTAATATATATACTTTTTACTCTTACTTCACTTTTATCGCTCTGGTTGCCCGGTGTTAACATTCAGAACGCTGGAAAAAAATTGTTTGCATGGCTTCACAAGAAAAAAAAAAAGAAAGAAAAAGAGAGAATATGAGGTGAGCTTTGTTTTCTCAGGGCTGCAAAACTATTCAAGAAACTATTGCACAAAATTAAGTGTCTGAAGAAAATGTAGATAATTATGCCAAAAATTGACTCGCAGTGAAAGGGTTTAAAAAGTTACTCTGCTTTCATTTGATTTTAATATTACAATGCTTTTTCTATTGCCACCTTTGTATAAGGAAATTGTTCTGCTATTATTTCTTTTTCTGGACGCGTGAACAATCTTGCCAATCGATACCTTAATAAATTATAAAACTACGTCTTTTCATATATATTCACTTATACTGCAATATCTACGTCATTTGAAAAAAAAAAATCACTTTAGTATTTTTCTTATATACGTAAACTCCTTATTGCAACGAGCATCACCTTAGCGACACCACGGGAGTCTCAAACGTGACATTAGGTAGACACATGTAATATATAGAAGAAAGATGTTGTACCGCAGGGGATGAAATTAATGCAAAGAGGCAGTGCTAAACAAGTGGCGTCATAATTTGCATGTCATCTCAGCAGCAGCCTCGTCGTGATAAGGCTCGTATTCTGAAACGGTCTGCTCTCTCACCACAATTATTTTCAAAGACTACAGAGATGATTAGCCGGATTCTTAAGGGTGTTTCTCCTGTTAATAATGTAGAAATCTTGTTAACCTGACACTAGAACCATGAAAACACCCTTAAAACAAAACATATAACTTCAACTAGAGTTATTTAAATGTACGTAGTGAAGATGCGACGCAGAAATGTTTCAGAATATAGTCTTATATGGCCAACCTTTGCTATAACAGTAGTGGTTACGACGTCAGTGAGGTGGCGGAACGCATCGGTCGGAGGAAATTTTTATGTTCATTGGTAATAGTTGATGAAAAAAGAGTAATCCTGTCACCACATTGTTGTTTCTCCGTCGCCTTGAGGTTCCTGCAGAGTGAAGAAGGGGTGATGTTCTAAAGCAAGAGTCTGTTGGGATAAGGTGGGGTTTAGGTTACAAATATGAAAGCTGCAGAGGTTATGAAGAAGAGAGAAAGAAAATGATTTTCATGACACCACGACAAGACTCTTGGCGCCGCAAAAGAAGAAAAAATAAACGAAAAGAAAAAAAACACATAATGAAGAAGACGAAGAAGCAGAAGAAGAAAAAGAAAAAAGGAGAAGAAGGATGTTTAGTAATTGCAATGATAAGTAAGAAGCAAATGACGGCAAAGAAGATAAAGAACAGGAACCAGAAGCAGAAGAAAAAAGAATAGTAAAGCTGGTATTTAATAATGTGTAGCCGAGCCACACTTAACGGTAAAGAAGACGACAAAAATCAAGAAGAACTGCATTAAAAGAATAAAGAATATAGGAGGAGATAGATACAAGGGCTGCAGTATTAATAGAGGGAAAACATGAAGAATAATGTTGCAGTAACGACTCAAGGATTTGTTTCTTTTAGGTTACAAGAAGAAGATTAGTGGAGGAGATCAAGAAGAAGACAAGTATTAAGTGATTAATGTTACTATTATGACAAAATTTACATAAGAATATTGCAGAAAATACCGTGTTTTGCTGAATGGCGACGGAGAAGAGAGAGAGAGTGACGTTAGAAAAGTGAATGTCGGGAGAAGATCAAGAAAGAGACAAAAGTTAAGTAAATAATATTACTGTGATGAACAACATTAGACCACTGCAGGAAAGATCTTGTTTTGCTGGACAGTAAGAGAGAAGAAAGAGCATGGTATTAGAGAAGTGAGCATCATTGGTACCCCCTCAGCGGAGAAGATCAAGAAAGAGACAAGTGTTAAGTGATTTATGTTACTGTGATGAAAAAAAAAATAATAAATAAATAAAAACATAAAAGATAAAAAAAATTGACTCCTGCAGGAAAGACTGTGTTTTGCTGAATGGCGAGAACAGAGCGAGTGACGTTAGAAAAATGAGTCTCTGGAACTCCCTTAGTGGAGAAGATCAAGAAAGAGACAAGCGTTAAGTGATTAATGTTACTATGAGAAAAAATAACATTATACTATTGCATCACAGAGAGAGAGAAGGAAGAGAGAGTGGCGTTAAAAAAATGAGTGTCAGGATCACCATTAGTGGAGAAGGTCAAGAAAGAGACGAGTGTTACTGTAATCAAAAAATAACATTGGACTGTTGCAGGAAAGACCGTGTTTTGCTGGATGGCGAGGGAGAAGATAGAGAGAAAGAGAGAGTGGCGCTAGAACAGTGAGTCTCGGCGTTGCTCTCAGCGGTGCCAAAACAGCAGTAGTGGAATAGAACATGGCGAGATAACGGGTCTGTTGCCTTTACCGGAGAAGGAGCATATTTAAAAACAGTCTTGTACGTGCTTAGTGAACGGTGAGCGGTGAGCGGTGAGCTGGAGTGGTGTGCTGGTGCTTTGGCTTTTGCGGTGGAAAAAAAAAAAAAAAAAAATTAAGAGAGACAAAAAAAAAAAAAAACGGGTAATTGACCTCCATAAGGGTGAAGGAACATTAGCGGGTGAGAGTGGTAAGGAAGAAAGATAAATAAATAAACGGGTTATGGGTTCTGATAATGGTGAGCAGGTGGTAGTGATGGATGAAGACACTCGAGTAAAAGAAAAAAAAAAAAAGAGAGAAAAAAAGAAACAGATTATTAACTCCGATAACAGCAGACGAGTAACAGTAGTGGACGAGGACAATTAAAGAAGGGAAATGTATCAGTTCCGATAACAGGGAGTGAATAACAGTAATAGAGGAGAACGATTAAAGGCGAAACCTGTTTAAGTATTAGTTTCCCATAACGGTGGACAAATAAGAGGAATGGATGAAGATAATTAAAAGGATAAAGACGAGTCACTGGTTTTGATAACAGTAAACGGATAAAAGTGATGAAAGAGGATAGTTAAAGGAAAAAAAATGCTTATTAATCACGATAACGGTGAGTAGGCAACACAAATGGGAGACAACGGTTACGAAAAAAAATCTGGTTGTTAGTTTCGATAACGGTGAACAAGTAACAGTAATGGATGATGATCAAAGAAAAAAAAAAAGATTGTTAGTATCGATAATGGGGAAAGAAAAAAAAGCTATTCATTCTGACAACGGTAAAGGAAGAACAGTAATGGGAGAAAGTAATTAACGGGTATCTGAAACCATTCTTAACGATGACAAATTAACAGCAGTGGCGGAGATTACTGTGCAAACGGCGCATGGAAATAAAGAAAAAGGCAAACAGTACTTAGGCTCGTCCATCAGCGGCGGAATAACAGACACGGTACCGATGAAAGAAAGAAAGAAAGAAAGAAAGAAAAAGACGGTAAAGAAAATCTCGTGAATCCTTCCCCCTTGTGAAAAAAAAGTAACGTGTGTGAATATAATGGAAGTGGAAGGAAAATATGCATTGAAAAAACACCTCCAGGAAAAACTGCACAAAAGCTTGGTGCATGAAGGCAAACCAAGGTGTTGACTGCACACACACAT
>NC_087155.1:16439191-16479191 GCF_035594125.1 Scylla paramamosain | reverse complement strand
GTTTCTTTTGCAAGTAAGACAGAAAAGAAGAAATAGATCCCGGGAGAAAGGTTACAGTACAGTAATCTCTCTCTCTCTCTCTCTCTCTCTCTCTCTCTCTCTCTCTCTCTCTCTCTCTCTCTCTCTCTCTCTCTCTCTCTCTCTCTCTCTCATTAATGGTTTTCTTTGTTGCACGACACGAATACAATATTACGCCGAACAAATAAGTAATTTGCGGTCCTATAAAACTTGATATTCCACTTCCTCCTCCTCCTCCTCCTCCTCCTCCTCCTCCTCCTCCTCCTCCTCCTCCTCCTCCTCTTCCTCCTCCTCCTACTCCTCCTCCTCCTCCTCCTCCTCCTCCTCCTCCTCCTCCTCCTCCTCCTCCTCCCTGCTTCTCCACCACCACTTTCAGTAATCGAAGGACTGGAGGAAAGCAGGAAAAGGACACGGGGGAAAATGAGGAAAGTTTTTAGTTAAAAAAGTGGAAGAAACTGTGAAAAGGGGGAGAAAAAATGTAGAAGGAAAGAGAAAAGGAAAGAAAAAAATAAATAAGAAAAGTGAATGTTAAAAGATAAATTAGGAGGAGAAAGGAGATAAGGAGTAACATTAGGAAAATAGAACATGAGGAAGGAAAGAAAGAAATAATGAGGGGAAGAAGAGGAGTGAAGTTTTTAAAGGAAAAGAGGAAAAAAAATAGGTATGTAGTAAACGGTAGTAAACATGAGAAGGAGGAGGAGGAGGAGGAGGAGGAGGAGGAGGAGGGGAAGAAGCAATGGAGTACGTAAAAGGAAATGGAAAGGAAGATGAAGAGGTGGAGTGGTGATGATGATGAGGAGGAGAAGGAGGAGGAGGAGGAGGAAGAGGAGGAGGGGGAGGAGGAGGAGGAGTGTCTATGTATCATTTTAGAAAACTTACTGTGGGGAGGGAAAAGGAGAAGCAAAAGACGAGGAAGAAAATTGATGTATATTTTTTTGTGTGTGTTAATTTTAGGCAACGTTGCATCGAGACCAATTTTTTTTCTAATTTCCCAGACCATGGCACCCAGACGCTCTCTCTCTCTCTCTCTCTCTCTCTCTCTCTCTCTCTCTCTCTCTCTGGCAGCGGTGTTAATTTGAAGGGCAATTTGCTCATTTTTTTCTCTTATACTTTCTTCCTACTTCCCATTTTTTTCCTCCCACCCCCCTTTCCCTCTTCCTCTTTCCTCTCCTCACCCGCTCCATCTCTCTCTGTCTGCTTCTCTTCTTACGTAAGGGGAAAGATGGGGCTTTTTACATGTACTCATCTTTCCTTATTTATTATTCTTACTTTATTTTGTTTGTTAGTACCTTTTTTTTTTATTTCGAGCTTTCATTATCAATATTTTTTGGTCTTGTTTTTTCTGCTTCTCTTACTCCGTCTCAGTGTCGGTCTCGTTGAATCTGTTCTTAGTTTTATTTGTGTGTTTACGCTGTTCTCTCTCTCTCTCTCTCTCTCTCTCTCTCTCTCTCTCTCTCTCTCCTCTCTCTCTCTCTCTCTCTCTCTCTCTCTCTCTCTCTCTCTCACACCAAGTTTATTTACAATTTATTTTTCTATCTGTACATTTTTTGCTTTGTATTTTACCTTGCACGTATTCATCATACACAATTTTCTCTTGACTTTTACTAATTTTTCAAGAGTTTTCCTTTTTTAAGTCTGTATGAACCAAACACTTACCCTCCCAGTCCTCTGCACAGTCAATCCCCTTTCACTTTTTTTTTACTTTTTTTACCTTTTCATTTTCATTTTTACACACTCACACGCGCATACAAATATACTTCCACACTTACACTTACTTTTCATCCATAAGTGTATAGATATTACCCTTCTCACTTTTCTGCCTCGCTCCTTCACACCTGTCCGCATCTCAGCCCTCCTGCCGCTGGATGAGGCTGTGCAGGTGTGCGTCACGTCCCAGATTGAAATCAGTACTCCTTACCTCAGCAGCTTGTGGCGCGTGACAGAGTGGCGGTGACGGGTGAGGGTGGCTGAGCATTAGGTAATAGTACTTGATGGGGGTCTGGTGTGGGCGTGTTTGTGTAGGTGAGTGTGTATTTGTGATTGTAGGTTAGAGTGTAGTGTGTGTGTGTGTGTGTGTGTGTGTGTGTGTGTGTGTGTGTGTGTGTTTACTAGAATCACCTAAGAAAAAGTGGTTTAGGTTATATTATAGGGTTTAACGTTCTTGTTTTATCCTTTTCTCATTAACTTTTTTCCTCCTTATTTTTTTTTATTAGATATTCTGTTCAGTAATTTAGTTTTATTGTCTTTGTCCTCTCCGTTTGCTTTACTAATCTTTTGTTTCTTTTAATCAATCTTTTCTGTTATTTCATTTAATTTTCCTTCCTCTCTTCTTTCTCTCATTTCTTTTTTTTCCTTGCCACTTTCCTCTCTTCCTTCCTCCCTTCCTTCCCTTTTTCCTTCAGTTCTGTCTTACTTCCTTCCTCTCTTCCTTCCTTTTTTTCCTTCCTTCTTTCCCTCCTCTCTCCCTCCTTTCTTCCCTACCTTCTTTACATCTTTCCTCCTCTCCTCTCCATTCCCATCCAGTCCACCGTCTCTCTCTCTCTCTCTCTCTCTCTCTCTCTCTCTCTCTCTCTCTCTCTCTCTCTCTCTCTCTCTCTCTCTCTCTCTCTCTCTCTGCTCCCATACACACAAATCAAGGTCTATTCTTGGCATTTACTTGAGCTCTTTACATAATCTTTCCTCTCCTTTTATCTTTATTTCCTCTCCGTTATCTCCACCTCTCACCGGCTTATCTCCTTCCTTCCTTACTTTCCTTCTTCTCTCCTCCTCCTCCTCCTCCTCCTCCTCCTCATCCTCCTCCTCCACTATTAAATGTTTTTTTTTTATTTGCTTTGTGTTTTTTTTCTTTTTTCATATTCTCTATGTTGTCTTTCATTTCAGTTTTTCCTCCTGTCTTTGTCTTCTTCCCTTCTTTTTATCCTCCTCTTTCATTTTCTTACTTCCCTCATCTTGTCTCCCTTCCCATGATTTTCTGCCGTATTTACATTCTTCCTTCCTTTTTTTCCTTTTTTTTCCCACATTTTTCACTTCTTATTTGTCTCTTCTTACGTCCATGTCTTTCATCTCGCTTACTTCCTCTGTTGCTTCTGTCTCCTTATTCTTCCCTTTTCCTTCTTCTCTCTTCCCCTCCCTTTTTTCCCTACTTTTCTTGCCATTTCTTCATTTCCTTCCTTTGTTTTGTACCCTTCACTTCTTTCCCTTCACTCCCTTTCCCTTCCTTCCTTTCTCTTACCTCTTATTATTTCTCCTTCTTTCGTTTTTTTGCCTCTCAAATCTTTCCTTTCACTTCCCTTCCCTCCCTTCTTCCTATCTCTTCCTTCCTTTCCCCTCCTTCCTAATTCCTTTAACCCTTATCGTCCACTCCCTTTTCCCATCCTTCTAACCCTCTCTTCTCTTCTTTTCCCCTCCTCCTTGCCCTCTTCCCTTCTTCCCTTCCCTTCACTGTTAATTGGAGTGTTGCGTGAGTGGAGTCATTGAAGAACATTTCGTAACCGTTCTAAGGCAAAGGGTAGCAGGGGACGGCAGTGAAAGGGAAGAGGGAGTGTGTGGACAGAGAGAGAAGGTCAAGAGGAGGTCTGTGTGAAATGGACAGGAGGGAAAAGAGGGCAAGCTGTGGCGGTGTGATAGGAGTTTGGGGGTGAAAAGGAAGGGTTCGGGAGAAAGTTAGGTTGGGGGAAAAGAGAAAATGATTGTAGAAGATGGTGGAAGTGGAGAAATGTGATGAAGAAAAGTGAAAAGAAGTGTTAGGAGACATGAGAAGATGATGAAGAGAAGGTGAAAAGAAGAAAGCAAGATGATAAGGGAGAAGAAGAAGAAGAAGAAGAAGAAGAAGAAGAAGAAGAAGAAGAAGAAGAAGAAGAAGAAGAAGAAGAAGAAAAAGTAGTAGAAGAAGAATAAGTAAAAGAAAAAAAGTAGTAGAAGAAGACGAAAAAGAAAAGAAGAAGAAGAAGAAGAAGAAAAGAACAACAACAACAACAACAACAACAAAAACAACAAGTACTACTACTACTACTACTACTACTACAATTAAAAAAGAAAAAGAAGATGAAACGGAAGACGAAGAAGAAGAGAGGAAGATAAACTGGAGGCGAAAAAGGCTATGAAGAACCAGCACCTCCATGAAAATATTGTTGTTTACCCTCATCTGTGTCTGTTTATGATGATGGTTTCATTCTTAACCATTCATTAGTATTACGTTTATTAATCAGTCAATTTAACCTTATATTACCTTCCTTTCTTGTTATCACCTTCCTTCTTTCCTCTCTCTCTTCGTCTCTCATCCTCTCCTTCCTTTCCTCACTATTCATCCTTCCATCCCCACTCCAAGTCTTACTCCCTTCCATTCTCCCTCCCCTTCCCTCGTTATCTCCCACTCTGTCTCTTTCTTCGTCCCTCATCTTCTCTTCTTCCCCACCATCCATCCTTCCCTCTCCACGTCTTACTCCTTCCCCACTTGTCTCCTACACTCCTTCCCTCCCTTGCACCCTTCTCGTTAGCCAGCCTCCCTCCCTCCCTCCAATAAAGCCCAGACTGGATGGTTCTCGCGTCCGTCATGGCGGTAGTTAACACATTACGACCAGTACTTGACTCTGCCCCGCCCAGCTCAGCCCACGACGACCCATCTCTCTCTCTCTCTCTCTCTCTCTCTCTCTCTCTCTCTCTCTCTCTCTCTCTACATGTTATATGTCTTGCGTCATCTCCTCTTCAATATCAGTTTCCACCTTACCTTCTCTCTCTCTCTCTCTCTCTCTCTCTCTCTCTCTCTCTCTCTCTCTCTCTCTCTCTCTCTCTCTCTCTCTCTCTCTCTCTCTGTATTATCTCTCATGATACATACTTTTTATATTTTCCTCCTTGTTAAACCTCTCTCTCTCTCTCTCTCTCTCTCTCTCTCTCTCTCTCTCTCTCTCTCTCTCTCTCTCTCTCTCTCTCTCTCTCTCTCTCTCACGGGGGAGCGCCAGCCTGTAAAAATAATGAGTCACTAACTTATAAGTGGCGATAAAAGAAGAAGGTGATTAGAGCGGCAGAAGACAGCAAGGAACAGGGAGGGCATGCCACGGCTCAACGCGGCCACGGCAGATGGATGGCGCCTGGAGAGAGAGAGAGAGAGAGAGAGAGAGAGAGAGAGAGAGAGAGAGAGAGAGAGAGAGAGAGAGAGAGAGAGAGACCGTCAGTTTTCATCGTTATAATGAAAGAAAGTGACTGAGAGGCGAGAAAGAGATGAAAAAGAGACACGGTAGAAAGATTTAGAGAAAAGAGAGAAAAGACAGTACTTGTAAAATAATAAGAACAAGAACAAGAACGAGAGTAGGAAGAATAAGAGGGGAAGGAGCAAGAACAAAAGAAAAGATATAGCAAAAACAACATCAGCGGCAGCAGAAGGGGAGGAAGAAGAATCGGGTGCTTGAGGGGAAAGGGAGCCTCCATTCTCGAGTGTTTGGTCTCGTGTGTAAACCCTTGACGCTAAAGAGAGAGAGACAAAGGAAGAGCAAACTTATGGAATTATAAATGGGTGTACTTTTTTTGTTCTGGTATGAGGAATGGGAGGCTTAATCTCATCCCTACCTCGACCTCGTACAACATCACATTACTTCTTATTAGAGAGAGACAAAGAAACAGGGCAAATATGTGAAATTATGAATGGGTGTACATTTTTACGTTTTCTGTTCTGGGTTGGAGAATGGACAGCCTTATTTATTTATTTATTTTTCTTATGTTGGCTTAATATTGTGTAGCAGAGCATTGTATATAATACGAAAGGAGAGTAATTGCTGGTAAATATATGGAATGAATGGGAGACTTACTTAATTTCAGCATTGACTACAGCTTCGTTTAACATTATATTACTTGCTTTTACTGGAATGTAGCGTTTTTCTTATTCCACAAAGTTTTCTGTGTAATTCATGTGAGCACTTTCACTTATTCTCAGCAAATAAACTAACACTGTCCTCTTTTAAAAACTAATATTGCTTTTTTTTGGCTTTGGTACTTTATTTGAGGGGCGAAGCATCTTCCTTTACATTTTAATAACTATCTCTTACCTTAGATCAGATTTTATAGGTTCTTGATTTTACTTAGTTTCTGTACTGGCAATGAACGGCTTCGTGTGTGTGTGTGTATGTGTGTGTGTGTGTGTGTGTGTGTGTGTGTGTGTGTGTGTGTGTGTGTGTGTGTGTGTGTGTGTGTGTAACCTAAATTGTCTCTCTCTGTGATCCTTGGCCTCTCTCTATTTCAAGCAAAAAAAAAAAAAAAAAACACGCGAAGTTAAAAAAAAAAAAAAAAACAATCCATATTAGGATCAAAGAAACAGGACACGAACTCCATCAAGAGCATTATTTATTGCTACTTAAAACTTTTCTTTCATCCTCTTCCCTTCCTTATACGTATTTACATTCACCTACGCCGACTCGGAAAACACACACACACACACACACACACACACACACACACACCTGCAATCTCTGACGAATCAACCCAAGTGATGTCTTTATGATGATGAAAAAAAGACAAGAAAAAAAAAAACATAGAAAAAATGTATATATACAACATTCAACATATCTATCGCATCTCGTTCCTACTTTATTTGATTTTTTTTTTTTTTGTCTCCGTGTTTTTATCTAATCTCCATTCATGGCGTGTCTTCCCCTTCACGCCCACACTCTTCCCTTCCCCTACAGGTTAGTCCAGTTACACCCACACCCACACCCACACTATCCTGTCCTTACACTGTCCACACACACACACACACACACACACACACACTACCTCGTTTATATTGCATCCATAAAACCATACAGTGACAGGTTAACACTCTCTCTCTCTCTCTCTCTCTCTCTCTCTCTCTCTCTCTCTCTCTCTCTCTCTCTGAGCTATTCGCTTCCAAATCTTGTTTCCCTCCGTTGAAAACATGCAAATAGGTTCCAGATGAAGTTTTAGGTGGGCAGGTGAGCGGGGCGAAAGTGCCTGCTTATGTGGTTAGCTCCGTCTTACCTAGCCTATTCCTCTTCCTCCTTCTCCTCCTCCTCCTCCTCCTCCTCCTCCTCCTCCTCCTCCTCCTCTACGTCTTCATCTACACTTTTTTTCCTTGGTTCGCGTTGTAGTATTTTTATTGTTGTTGTTGTTGTTGTTGTTGTTGATTTTGTTCTTCTTGTTTTTCTTTTTCTTATTTATCATCTTCTTTTGTTACTTTTCTTGTTTTTTCATATTTTTTTCCTTCTTCCTTCCCGTCTTCTTTCTCACAGTTACCATCATATTCCTCTCTCTTCCCCCATCCTCCTCCTCCTCCTCCTCTTCCTCCTCGTAATCTTGTCCTCATCCTTCATATAATCGCCCTTTGTGTCGGGACAAAGTCAGCTCGTCTGCCCAATTTACCTCATTTCGGGTGCCAATATTTTCCAATAATTCACCGCCTTTGATCCTCTGTAGGACTGACGACTTGTGTGTACAGCGCCATTGACCTCGATGCTGGAATAGATGTTGTTTTGTCTCTACCACCACCACCACCACTACTCCAGCAGCCATCATCATAACATCATTCCATCATTATCACCACCACTACCACGACTAACTATTGCTCCTACCATTGTTACCACCATCACCACCATTGTCATCACCACTACCACTGCTGCCATCTCAACTATCACTATCTGCCACCACTACCACCAATGTCATCATCAGCACGATCAGCACCACTACTACTGCCAACGCCATAACTATCACCACGACTTTCACCATCACTACTGTCATCACCACAACGATCACCGCCACCACAAGTATCATTACTAATTGTTTGACTACCATCACCACTGCCATCACCATCACCAAAATTTCTCCTTCACCATTTCTGTATTTCATTTTCTTTTCGTCTCTCTCTCTCTCTCTCTCTCTCTCTCTCTCTCTCTCTCTCTCTCTCTCTCTCTCTCTCTCTCTCTCTCTCTCTCTCTCTCTCTCTCTCGTTCGTCCCCGCCCCGCCATCCTCCCCTCCACCCGCACAGCCGCGCCCACCACACCTGCCACGCGAGCCTGGCGACCATTACCAAAAGGAGACACGGTAACCTCTTCCCGTACACCTGAATTCCCCACCACCACCACCATCACCACTTTTACCTCCTCCTCGCTTCCCAAAACCCTTCCCTTCCTTCACGTCTCCGCCTCGCCTCCCCGGCTCCTCAAACAACATGCGTGGGAGTTTCAAGTGCTGGGAATTGTGAATGTATAGTTAGAGATTGACAGATTAGAGGTTTGAGGATGTAATATACGAACAGCAGGGTGTAAAAAACTATTGAAGTTGAACAAGAATAGTCAGGTAGAAGAAGAGTTGGATAGAGAAGTGAATACGAGTAGCGAAAGAACAGGAAGAAAAGTGAGACAGAAGCTTACTTGTGTTAGAAAAAATAAAGATACAAAGTTAAGAAAGCATAGCAAAATGGAAGAAACTATAGGGAGGAATGAATATGAATGAAGAAAAAGAAAAAGAAAAGAGAAAAAAGGGAGATTTTAAGAAACTTACCTGTATTACAAAGCAGAAAAAGATGCAACAAATTTGAAAGTCAAGAAAATATACCAAGATAGAGGAAGTTATGACGAGAGAGATTAATTTGGATGAAAAAAAAAGAAACTAGAGAGAAAGAAGATATTAAAAAGCTTACCTACATCAAATAATAACTAAGGGTTGTGTAAAAGCCTAAAAACTAAGGAAGGAGAGCAACGTACAAGAAAACTCAAGGAGGAAAGGGAGAGATAGATGGAAAACGAACTGACACTACACGTACCCTTGGCTGGGATGTAGTGTACCTTCATTCAAGGGCAAGACTCCTCATCAGTGCTGAGTTGTGTGTGTGTGTGTGTGTGTGTGTGTGTGTCAAAGGGAAGTGGGAAGGAAGGGAGCAGATAAAACAAAGAAAACATGAATGAAGAAGGAGAAAGAATAGTAGTGAAAACGGACGAGGACGAGGAGAACGAAGGGGAGAAGCAAATAAAGATCAAACAGAGTAGATAAAAAGAAATAAAAAAAAAGATAGGGAGTTACAGGAGAAGCAAGAACAGAAAGAGGAGAAGGGAGGAAGGGCAAAAGAAAAAGATGGAACGAGGGAAGAAGGATAAGAAAACAGTATCAAGAACAGGAGAAAGGCAAGAAAAGAAGAACAAGAAAACAAGATGAAAGGAAAACAAAGGATAAGAAAGTACAGGAGAAACAGGAACAGAAGAAGGGAGCTAGAGCAAGAGGACAAAATGGAAATACAAAAAAATAAGAATGATACAGGAGAAAGAAAAACAGGAGGAGAAGGGAGGAGTAAAAAAAGAACAAAATAGAAGAACGTAAGAACAATCAAGAACAGGAAGAGGAGAAGGACGAGAAGGAGAAGGAAAAGAGGAAGAAGGAAGATTAATAAAAGGACAAGAGAGAAGGAAGAAAAAAAAAACGATAAGAAGGTACAGAAGAAAGAAAAACAGGAGGAGGAGGAGGAAGAGGAGGAGGAGGAGGAGGGATAAGGAGAGGACAAGGTTAGCTGAGGGTTGCGTGCTGCTGTCGTTTGCTTCCTCCTTGTTGGTCTTGTCAAGGTGGTGTTCCCTGTTACCTGTCATTTTACAGAAACGTGTTGCCGTGGCCTTAACCTCCACTCCCTTCATGAACCTGCCGTCTGGACTCACCTGGGCTTGTTTCACCTGCCCTTAGCCTTACCTGTCCGTGTATTAGTGCACTTACCTGGCCTGTATGATTTGTGGTTTGCGTATCTGGTGCATGTTTTTTTTTTTTATTTAGTTTTGTTATGGTGCTTGTTTGACAGTGGTAGAATGGTATAAATGAGAAATGAAAGGAAAATGAGGGATAGGCAAATTTGGGAAAGCAGGAAAAGAATGAAAGCCACAACTAATACTAGTAATGGTAGTAGAGATGGTGGTAGAAGTAGTAGTAGTAGTTGTAGTAGGAGTAGTAGTAGTAGTAGTAGTAGTAGTAGCAGTAGTAGTAGTAGTAGTAGTAGTAGTAGTAGTTGTTGTTGTTGTTGTTGTTGTTGTTGTTGTTGTTGTTGTTGTTGTAATAGTAGTAGAAATGTAGTAGTAATAGTAGTAGTAGTAGTAGTAATAGTAGCAGCAGTAGTAGTCCTAGTAGTAGTAGTAGTAGTGGTAATAGTGGCTGTGGTGGTCGTGGTAGTGTTCGTGTTTTGGTAATAGCTATAGTAGCATTAACAGCAACAGTAGCAACAACAATAACAATATTAGCAGTAGCAGCACTAGTAGTAACAACAGTACCAGTAGAAGCAGTAGTAACAGTAGCGTTCTAGCAGCAGGGGCAGGCAGGCAGTCTTAGCAGCAGCAGCAGCAACGGGAGGATTACAGCGGGTCAATTCCTGCAGTACTTAAGGTAGTTTTCCTCGCAGCAGGTGTCGTGCGAGTCACGCCTCCCCGCCACACTCCTCGCTTCTCACCTCTCACCGCTGCAGCGCGTAACTCTCACCTGCTTTAAATCTGCTGCAAATTTAGGTTATTTTGGCACAAGTCTTCATTTTTCTTTCCCTCCCTTCTTCACCCTTCCTTCACCACCACCACCTCCTCCTCCTCCTCCTCCTCCTCCTCCTCTTCCTCCTCCTCTATATAGGGTGTTGGAGTACGCGCCCCACGCCCCTTGTCAGGTGACGTGGGCGTGAGATAACCAAGGAGGCGTGATATTAGGTTACTGCTTCATCTGGTGTGCCTGCTAGTAGTAATAGCAGTAGTAGTAGTAGTAGTAGTAGTAGTAGTAGTAGTAGTGGTGATGGTGGTGGTGGTGGTGGGGGTAGCTGTGGTAGTGGGAAGATGATGATGGTAGTAGTTCTGGTAGCCGTAGTCTAGGAGCAATATTAGTGGTAGTGGTAGGGATAGTAGTAGTAGTAGTAGTAGGAGCAGGAACAGTAGTAGCAGCAGCACCAGCAATTGAAGTAGCAGCAGTAGCAACAGTAGTAGTACCAGTATCACCAGTAGAATTAGCAGTCATATATATTACTGTGGTTATTGCAGTGAAAAATATTAGCATTAATATTAGTTTTGTGCATCTACATATATATATAGCAACAACACTATTAATATCAACAACAAAAACGTTATCTCGGCATCATTAATAGAAGCAACAAAAGCAGGAGTAATAGCATATACACGTGTAGTAGTAGTAGTAGTAGTAGTAGCAGTGGTCGTGTCCTTTTCCCTAAGCCCCTCAGCCACACTGCCTTGCGTCCAGTCATCGCACTACAAGTCTGGATTGAGTTGGCCTCGCCGCTGCCACTCAGGGAGGTGGAGCTGCCTTGACTTATTGCAGCCAGACTGCCACGCGCCGCTCAGGGTGATGGAAGGCGGCGTGGTTCCCCTGGTGGTCGCGTGGTGGTGGGGGAGGAATGCTGGGTGACCTTCGGGAGGATGTGACGAGGTGAAGGCAAGGGAAGTTAGCGAGAAAAAGCGCGTAAGACTGTCTGATGAAAGAAGCTTTACTACACAGCTGTTTATTAATACCTCCTCCCTCTCTCCCCTGTTTACTCTCACACCACCACGCCGTAGTGACATCCTGTGCACATAAAAAATGAGTTTTTACGCTCGAAAATCGCAAATATCACAGTTTATCTCTTCCTGTGACAGGGAGGGCAAGAGGAAAGAAGCAAGAGTTATAGGAAGGATGTTTCTGGTTCCCTTGTCACATATTACCGTGTTTTCCTTCTCGATATGCTGATATATGACAGGAAAATCTTACTTTGAAACGCAATAAGTCAGTGATGCCTTTAGATGAGCAGGAAGGCGAGTAAGGGACCTCTGTGTGTAGCTCTGCCTGGCCCTTCTGATGCAATTTCATCCTTCAACGTGTTTGCTGCCTCTGCTCCTGTATCCAATGAGTGTTCCGCCTGATTTGCTGCTCCAAGGTGTGTGTACGTGTCACTAGAGCAGATTCACGGGCAGCCAGCTTACACCGTCCTTCAGGCGTCAGACAGCCAGCCACCTACACCCACGACGTCTTGATAATGGAATATGTGCTTCTGCTATATTAGTGCATTTTATATAAAGAACACCGGAGCCTGTGATTATCGGGGTATTATGAAACATTTAGTTAAGATTAATGTAAGGAAAGGTGATATTTGGAGGGACTGAGAAAAATAAAATGAATTCATATAACGTGTCTTATTTTTGTCGATTACCTTGGGATGAAAGTAATTTATTGCATATCTCGATGTTTTGCAGCTTAATATGAAAGTTACTGGTGGTGGTAATGAAATGTCTCTTAACCACCTCCTCCTCCTATTTCTCTTTCTCCTTCTCCATCTTCTCTTCTTCATCTCGTCTCAAGCATCACCTCGTATTCTTGGGGAAGCATTACCTCAGAGAGCCCGGTGTGTGTGTTAGCGGCGTGATAGTCGGTGCTCGAGCCTGATGCTATCGCCGTGTTGCTGCCCAGCCAGTTATTAAGCTGCAGCAACTGTTTACCAGCCTTGACATAAACCGTCCTTATCAGGTGGGCCGCTGTGGTCACAATCATCTCAGGCTTCCGTGGCGCGACTCATTGAAGTGATCCTCCGCTGCCTGCGCTCCTGCTTCGCTGTCTGCCTTGCTTATTACGTGTGTCCAGGTGTGAGCTTCTTGTGGTTCTGGCTACTGCTTCTACTACGGCTGCTACTGCTACTGTTACTTTTACTGCTGATACTATTACTACTACTATTACTACTACTACTAATACTACAACCATTATTGAGCGATTTTTTTTTTTTGTCAACGTTTGATTTCTGAAGCAAAAACTACTACTACTACTACTACAACTACTACTACTATTAGTGAGCGGGTTCGTTTTTTTCCTCTTGGCCGATCTCTCTAAAACAAAAACTTACTACTACCACCACCGCCGCCACCACCAACACAACCACCATCACTACCACCATCACTACTATCGGGTTAGGGAACAAGGAAGCTACAAAGGTGCATAGAGGTTAGAGGCAATGCAAGATGAGTCAGCTGCGCGAGGATTGTACATAATACAGCACTTGTGGACAGCAGTAAGAAGTGGACAGCAGTAAGAAGCTACAAGGTCTGGCTATAGAAATTCTTAGACAGTGTAGCAGAAGAAAGCGGAGAGTGTGTCTGGTAGAGAGAAAGGCAATTAAATAGATACAGTGCAGGGAGAGACATGTAGGAAGTGCTGGTGTAGTTCTGAATGATAGGAAACTTGAGCAGGTGGACAAGTTTTGGTATTTTGGGCGTGGTCATTGTGCCAGGCATGAGTCACAGGGTGGGTGTTCAGATCAGGTGTTGGGGTATGCTTGGTATCGACACCCTGTCTTTCTTCAGATGCTTATTATTGGTGATCTTGTTGCATTTGTGGTGTGTCTTCATAGTGTTTTGCTTTGTATTGCAGAATGAGGTGAGAATTTTTTTTTTTTTTTTATCTTGTTGCATTTGTGGTCTTATCTTCAGTTTTGCTTTCTATCCCAGAGTGCTGTGAAGGATAGGAAATTTTTTTTCTTTACCTTGTATTTGTGATTTTTCCTCCAGAGTGTTTTATTTTGTATCCCAGAGTGAAGTGAGACGGAGTTTTTTTTTTTTTTGAGTGCCAAGGAGAATTTGAAATAAGCAAGATCTATTAGAGAAATTACAGTACCCTCTGTTTTGTACGGTTGAGGGAGGCAGGGGTGCAAAATACGAAGTTAAGGCAATAGATTATTCAGAAAATAAAATCACAAAGAACAGTTTCACATACGAGACAGTTAGTGTACATAAAGGCATGTGTGGGAACTGACGTAGTTTGGAGAGAGCAGGCAAGGGAGAGATAAAAAAAGCAACATCATATAGTAAAAATAGGGAAGGAGATCAGCTTCAGGTATGACATGGTTAGATAGATTGTGCATAGCAAGGTCAGAGGCATGGATAGAAAGTCAGGTAGTTTAAAGAGAGCAGACCAGGGAGCTCTACAAAAGGTAAGGTCATATAGTAACAATGGGGGAGGAGATAATGATTAAGAGAATATATGGCTCCAGGATAAAAGGTGACAGAGTGAAGGGAAGACCGAGAAAGGGATGGAGAGATGGGGTCAAGGAAGCGTCCTGTCACAGAGTCCTGAGCATCGAGGAGGGTGAAAGGCTCGTTTGGGACAGTGAGTTGGTGGGATGAGGTCCATGTGGGGATGACTCACTTAGGTTTTCGGCAAGGTATCCTGCTATGAGATCTGTCTTGCCATCTATTGGTGCCAAGCTTTGAAACCTGAAAGAATTTACGTTTGTGACTTAGTGGTCTATCTTACTATTCGTTTCGTTCTCTCACCGCGATGTTTTTAAAGGCCTCAGAGACCCCATAGTTGTCTCTTCCATTGGTTCATTAGTTCATTTGCATTGGTTCATAATCCTTGTTAAATTGCCACCAAAATTATGAAAATCAGCTGAAAAGTTAGTGGGACGTAAGAGAAAAACGACTAAGTATTTAGAAGTACGGTCCACTACTCGAACTAGACAGACATGAAGTTACGTTATGCTTCACTTATGTACTTGTCTTCAGTACATTAATCTGCGTGAACGGCAAATATATAAGAAAGGCAGGGATAACAGTAAATAATTTGCCACAGTTATCATCCTCAAGTTACCCAAACCATTACCAACCAGCACAGTAAGGCAACTGAGTGGTTTAAGCGCCTTCTAACCCTGCCTGGACACCTGTTGGAAGCCCCGGGTGTATAACATAGAACGTCAGTCATAACAAGGAGAGGCTGTAGTAGGGACTTCTAGCACCTGCCTCCCCCAACCCAAGTCACGCCCTGTATTTTGACTTATATTTCTTCTGCATTTCCCGCGCCACGCATCTGCCACTCTCTTGTAGTCTTTGTGTCTGATTTTGTGTATTTCTTCTTCGTCCTCCAGCACTTTCTTATTTTTCTTCTTCGTCCTTGTTCCCGTCCTCTTAGTTCTCGTCTCCCTCTTCCTTCTCCTCTTCCTTTTTCCTCCTTGTCCTCGTTCTCGCTTTCACCCTCGTCCTCCTCCTTGTTCTCCTCCTCGCCCTTGTCCTCTCTCCTGCTCCTTGTCATCCTCCTCCTCTTTTTCCTCCTTTTTTTTTTTCTCTCTTTCCCTTCTCTCTCCTCCTCCTCCTCCTCCTCCTCCTCCTCCTCACCTTACTACTAACCTAGTCCCTGCAGGAGAAAGACAATACTTAAACCTTTCATATTCGTGGTTATTGAAAGGTAGATAAGATTCTTGTGCTGTGTAATTTCTTGTGTGTTTTCATTTAATTATAGTATTCTGCTGCGGTGTGTACTTTCTCTCTCTCTCTCTCTCTCTCTCTCTCTCTCTCTCTCTCTCTCTCTCTCTCTCTCTCTGGGTTGATTTTTTTTCTATTTTTTAACGATGTGTTTTTCTTTCTTTGCAGGTAAGAGTGAAAGATGAAACGACCAACAATACCTACGTAGATGAAGGTACAGTGAGGCATCCTCCTACCCCCATCTCTCTCTCTCTCTCTCTCTCTCTCTCTCTCTCTCTCTCTCTCTCTCTCTCTCTCTCTCTCTCTCTCTCTCTCTCTCTCTCTCTAGACGACCCATCAAACAAGGGGAGAAGGTTGTAGCGTGGAGATAAGGAAGATAACGCCACCTGGGAGAGAGGGAGAGAGGGAGAGAGAGAGGGAGAGGGAAGGAGGAGTAAGGGTCATAACTCTACGAGGAAAAAGTGAAGTGGATAGTCGGGTTTTGGACAAGATTATGCCAACAAGCCAATGTGTGGATAAATTTTTTTTGATGGCTTTATTTTTCATTTTTCTCTTCACTCTTCATGATTGCCGTTGGGGTTATTTTTGTCTCATGAGCTCGATTTTATTTTATTTATTTATTTTTTTGTATTATTCGTTTGTTTCTGTTAGTGTGTGTTTGTTTATGCTGGCGAGAATAGTATAGCTATCTTTTTTTCTATGACAGGTATATATATATTTTTTTTTACATTGTACAGATACATACATTTTTTTTTTTAACCATTCCTTATCTTTTTTTTTTATTCTTCGTTCTCTCTTCCACTTCATATCAGTCTCGTTGAGTTCATTTATTTTCTCTGATAAGCTCGAGATTTTTTTTTTTTTTTTATGTTTTATTTGCTACTTACTGTTTGTATGGACTGTATGTTGGCAAGAATATATATTACTATACCTCAAAACATTTCAGTGGCATAGTTTTTTTTTTTTATCCTTTCAAACTCTTCATCGTTAGGTTCTTTTCTTCCTTCATTTTTTATTCATCATATTATTGCACAAAAGGATGAATATACACATTTTCATACCCCCTAACAAAGTAACAAGATTCACACATACCAAAAAAAAAATATTGCTTAGAGATATTCGTCCTCTCCCCTTAAACATTTCCATAAAAGGGACGATCTCTCGAAAATGCATTGTTGAGGCTCTACAGTAAGAAATTTCTTCCATATTAAATTATATTCTGTTGCCATATTTGTGAGGCTGAATATCTCTCTCTCTCTCTCTCTCTCTCTCTCTCTCTCTCTCTCTCTCTCTCTCTCTCTCTCTCTCTCTCTCTCTCTCTCTCTCTCTCTCTCTCTCTCTCACACCAAATTTATTTACGATTTATTTTTCTATCTCTACATTTTTTTTTGTGTGTAGTTTACGATATTTCTCTCTCTCTCTCTCTCTCTCTCTCTCTCTCTCTCTCTCTCTCTCTCTCTCTCTCTCTCTCTCTCTCTCTCTCTCTCTCTCTCTCTCTCTCTCTCTCTCTCTCTCTCTCTCTCTCTCTCATAGGGAAGCGAGATAACGGAGTAGATGTAAAGGAAGATAAGAAGAGACGATGACAAGAGAAATAAAAAAGCCAGAAGTAGGAATGAGGAAGTGAAAGTAAAGAGTGTTTAATATGAGAGTCATGGAGAGCGTGAGGAGACTGAGAGAAGAGTGTAAAGGAGGCACTTCAAGTACATAAAGCAATTGGGGCAGGTCGAGGATCAAGAGAGAGAGAGGGAGGGAGAGAGGGGGAGGGGTTACATCTTAGTGCCTCCCAGCTGACCCACCAACATATAAACAGCCAGACTGGTGGTTCCCCTTCAGGAGTGTCTGTGTCTCTGGCAGCTCGTCAAGGAGTGTCTACTGAAGGAGGAGGAGAAGACGGCATGTTTATTTGTCTGGTGATGCTTTGGCGTGATTACTTCAAGCGCAGAGGCGGAGAGGGAGGAGTGAGGTAGGCAGGTGTTGGTAAAAGAAGACGTGGTATGTGCTTGTGTGTGGGTTTTGTATGCGAGTTACTGGGTTTGTATTCTTAACTGCTTGCATCATAATCCCTATGTTTTAACAGGCTTCAGTAGAAGTTATTAAGATTTTCAAGAGTTTTATTGGTCGTTACTGATAGTTAATGAAGATTCTGCGTCATCAGTGGGTAAAAACAAGCATGTGAACTGGACCCATTATCTCCGTGGGCCTCGAAAATGATCTTGGGAACAAAGTGTTTCAGAATACGGGCTGTGTTTGCCCCATGCATGCAGAATAAGTTAGGTTAATTAAAATGAAAGGTTAAGGTTGAGGAATGTAAGTTGTTGGTGCAGATCAAGTATCATGAACTCTCTCACTGTTGTGTAAGATTAGAACATAATTTCAAATGACATCACTGACAGGAGAAGGAGTGATGGAGTAAGTCAAGTATTTCAATAACTGTAGTTTTACTTTTACTCTTTCAAATCAAACAAAGTAATAAGTGTCAAACCATTAAGGTATTCTACTTATACGCGTTTGTTCATCCATTTACATACTACAGTCGGAGAAATACAGAAACAATTACTCTTTTACGAACACATGAAAGAAAGAGTGAAATCCACAGTACCACCTCCCTCAGAGACTCGGGTGCTGATAGAGGGAGAAGTTGTGGGGTATTTGCATGAGTAACACTCGCAACAGAAAGACCGTGGGCTGTGGCTAGGTATATACAGGCAGGTTACTTGATGCGCAGGTGGCGTTAAAGAGCAAGGGTGTGTCCCAATCAGCGCAGAAACAACAGTCAGGTATTATTAAAAAGAAATTCTGCGCCTGTGTTCGTTCAAGTCAGGTATTAGAGTCTGCAAAAGAGAAGGAGGCGGAGATATGCTAGGCAGGCAAGGTAAGCCGCTCATTAGGGTGATGGAAATGTGTGCGCGTTGAGTGTAAGCGGATAAAAATGGCCAGTAATGAGTAATTTTTGTTGCTTTGTTGTCTCCTGTCGGGGATACATGGAGTGTTTATGGTGGTGGTGGTGGTGGTGGTGGTGGTGGTTGGGGTTGAGGCTGAAGTGGTAGTGGTGATGGTGGTGGTGATGGTGCCTCTGAAAGCGCCCATGCCCAGAGGCTAATACTGCACGCTGCTCTTATCTCGACTTTTGGAAGATAAAAGTGGATGGTTATACCTTTTTCCAGCCAGTAAGAAGAGGGACGGAGGAAGGGAGAGCCGGCGGGAGGGAGAGAAGAACAGGAGAGAGAGTGAGAGAGAAAGAGCGAGGACTGCAGGCGCCGCAAAAGTTGTACAAGATGAAGTTTAAGATTAACCTTAACCTCGGCAGCGATTCATAAATTACACATCACGGCGAGTCCAGCGCAAAAAGGGCCTCAGAAGGAACCGTTTTTTTTTCTTTTGTTGTTGTTGTTGTTGTTGTGTGGAGTGCTGGCAGCGAGTCTTGACGGGGAGGGGAAAATATACGGTCGTGAGAGGCGAGTGTTTGTCAGAGCCGCGGGTGGGAGAGAGCAACAGTGTGGCTGGCAGGGCGCGGGAGCTCATTAGGAAGGATGAGGCCTTGACGAGGAATCTGAGAGGCGGTCGTGAGAAGGCAGGTAGTATTTGGCCCGCTATCGAGTATGATGCAGGAGAATGCTAGGAATCAAAAACACCACCAGGAATTCCGGTTTTGTGTAGGAAGCTGCCTGTGTGTGTGTGTGTGTGTGTGTGTGTGTGTGTGTGTGTGTGTGTGTGTGTGTTTGTGTGTATGTGTGTGTGTGTGTGTGTCCAGTGTGTTGACCCCGAGGACCCCCAGAGCCCGGGACAGCGAGGTGGGAGCGGCGGCCGTCACCTCCTCCAGTAGAGCCGCGGGGCGAAGGAAGGTGTGTTGGGCGCGGTAAGAGTTGCAGGTAATTACAGCGGCATGTCTCGAGGGTCAGGTCAGGAGTGCATGGTGCGGGAGTGACTATTTTTAGTTAATGCAGGTTCATGAGGGAAGATAATGCGGGAAGGAGGAGCAGCACGGGTCTATTGGCAAGGGAGAGGAGATAGAGAGGTGCTGTGAGGTGTTGTGAGGCGCCGTGTGTGTGGTGTTCGTGTTTAAAAGTCTTACCCTTCATGCTCACTTTTTCTGGGGCGTATCACCATTTACCTTCCCGTTACCTGTTTTGCAGCAGCTTGGCGAGGCGGGTAACACGGCCATCACCAGGTACTTTCCATAAACGTAACCTCGACCCACGCTGCCGCCACCACCACCGTCACCTGCACGTCTTTGGTCCGTGGTGTCTTATCTCTAATACTTTTAGCAGGCATGAGTGGAGATTACTGGCTTGGGAAATTTTCAAGGGTGTTCACATGATTTTAGCGAGAGTTTAAGAAGGATTTTACACCTTTAATTAGAAAGAAGAGCATCGTGAGGAAAACACTAATAATCTCCGTGGCCTTCGAAAATATTTTGATGACAATAAAGTGTTTAACTTTTTGACTTCTGATTATACTTTTTTTTTTTTATTTCTGAGTAATCCTAACAAATCTGATTAACAAATTCTATTATATGTACTAGAAAAAAGGCTTAACTAAATGTTTGATCACGTCCTCATGTTGCGAGCGTTATCTTTCCAAGTCTTATCATCTAAATTTGTACAGACCATTTTATCAAACTGAGAAGCCAAAACAGTTAAAAGATTGGCAGTACAAGGCTTACCGACGCACGCAGATATCAAGGCAACACAAATTCAAAGAGACACAGAAAGATAGACCTGGCTTGTAGGTCCTTACTGAGGTTATCTTCTGTAACTACACGAAGAATACTAAAGTACAGGGAAGAACAGGAAATAAAAGATGTAACGCAAGAATATCCCTATCAATGCTTCCTTTTGTTTGTTTTTCCAGCATGCAGGACCCCAAGAAAACTAGCTAAAAAGTAGCATCATAATTATAAAAAAAAATAACATAAAATAAATTAAAGTAAAGTAAAGATAATGATGTAACTTAAGAATATTCATCTCATGCTTCCCTTCTTTCTGTCCCGCCAAGCTGTAAAAAATTAACAAAAAAAAAAAAAAATCACAATTACTGGAAAAAGAATACTAAAAGAAAAAAAAATGTACATAGCTGACGAACATTTCCCTCCTGCTTCATTTTTTTCTGTCCCTTCAACAAGCAAAACACCCAGAAAAAAAAAAAAAAAAGCATCATAAGTACTGAAAAAAAAGTAAACCCGCAAGAATGACGTAACGAAAGACAAGACCTGCAAAAAAAGTAGCCAAAACTATTAACATTTTCAAACAGAGGATACACGTGCAGGGGTGTCAGGGAGGAACTGAAGCCGGTCAAGTAGAAACAGGTGCACGTGTGAAGGAAGGGAGATGAGGGACAGCAGGTCAAGTGTAAAGGCGGGGTGAGGATGTCTTGTAGAGGGGGAAGGAGGGGAAAGAGTTCAAGTAGAGACAAGGAAGGGAGGAGAGGGAGGTTAATTAGAAACAGAAGGGAGAAGACAGAGGTGGGAGAGGTAAGGGGGGATATGGGGAAGAGGAGAAGGGACAGAGAGTAATGACAGACGCCTTGGGTGACAGCATAAACACACACACACACACACACACACACACACACACACACACACACACAAACGGTTCAGCACACCAAACATGCCTTAAAATCGCCCAGTTTGTGTGTGTGTGTGTGTTTGTGTGTGTGCAATCATTAAACTCTCACCATCTTCCCATCTTTCTCATTGCACCTCATTATCCCACACATTCCCTGATTGATTCTTGAAGGTTGATATCAATACATGAAATTCTGCCTTACTCGTACTCAGAGCATCTTATTGAAGCCTCCCTGTTGACCTCAAGTTACCTGGGGGAGAGAGAGAGAGAGAGAGAGAGAGAGAGAGAGAGAGAGAGAGAGAGAGAGAGAGAGAGAGAGAGAGAGAGAGAGAGTCAGCCCCGTGAACTCTTGTCTTGCTCATCCTCCATCCTCTTGATTATAATAAATAGCTTTTTATTCCATGGGAGTCTATTAATTAAGGCTTGAAATTGGTAACAAGGCGAGCTAATGGAATGATGTATTATACGTATTTGCACAATTTGAAACGGGTCTCAATAACATAGAGAGAGAGAGAGAGAGAGAGAGAGAGAGAGAGAGAGAGAGAGAGAGAGAGAGAGAGAGAGAGAGGAAGGGAGGGAGGGAAAGAATTGTGGCTCTATAAAGATAAAGAAATGACAGTTCCAGACAGACAAATCAGGTTATTTCCTTAATGAGTCTGATACTGGTGTGTGTAACGCGCTGAAAGTCACTGGAAGGTGCGAGGCGTGGGAGGACACTGAGGAGCAGCGACCCATGCAGAGAGTTGTGTTCACGTCTACCAAAGAGAGGAATGGTCGAGTACAGGCGAGGATACTTGGGACTTGACTGACTTGACTGACCACTTCCCCACACCACACCTTAATTAACCTTGTGCTTCTTGTCCCTCAGTCCGCGACGCATGCTCTCACCGGAGAAATTCAGATATGCCACGGTACTTCTGCCTCACCTGTGACTCACTTGTGGCTCACCTAGACTAGATTAATTTTCTGCTGAGGCATGCACAAGTGAGATAAACTAAGATTAAAACGCATATATAGGGTAAAAATATATGTCAGCTAATTGTTACACTCTACTCAAAAGAGAATTAATTCAAAATAACATTACTTTGCAAGGTAGTACACATGTCAGGACAGAAAGACATAAGCAAACAAATGTGCGCCTTGCTATCTAGAACACTGTATCCATGACGGCAATAGAAGACGCATGAGCAAGAAAGGCATATATGATTCACAGCTGTACTTCAATCAGTGAGTCCACGATATTGTATCAAATGAAAAAGAACGAAAAAAATATCAACTTTTATCAGTGAAATTCAGGGAACACTCAAGTAGCACTCCATTTGAGTTGTTTTCGGTGCACACTCACGCGCCATTTATGGAGAAACTGAGAAAAACTGAGACAAAGAAACTGCCTCTCTTCACTTCTCGGAACGCGGCTTCATCCGTAACCATAAAGTCCTTCACCAGATTACTCCAAACGACATCATCGGCGTAATCAGAGTCGTCTCCTCACCAAACCGCTTATTTGGTTCGCTTGAAGACTTGAATGTCGTTAATTTCAATGGATACGCCTCTATTTCCTCCCTCCCTTCAATAGGCGAAATCAGGCAACCAATAAAATTTCAATAAACACACGGCTAGTTATTACGGAGGTGGTTTCCGTTGCTGACGTCTCATAATAATAATTGGAGCGGGACGATATAAGAGAGAGCTGAGTGGTGCTCCAGGGTGAAGGCGGACCAAATTAAAATGACAAGGACTGCCATCGCTTGTCTATTCTCTCTTGACATTAATTAGTTATTGAGATCCCGGGGAAATATGACAGTTGGTCTCTTTTTGCTAAGTGGGTTTAAACCTTGTTGATCTGTTTCTTCTGCTTCCATAAACTGGTAAAGACTGAAGTTCTAGTGTTTTTCTTTTTTTTTTCTTTCTTTCTTCGAGCCACTCCTTGTGATAAGAGAAGCATAACTTGGCCACGCGATCCAAGGCCTGGCTGGAAGATTACCATCACTGTATCCTTACATGCTTGCTAAAGGTGACTGAAAGGAACAGAGTGTAGAGACGAGGAAAGACCGAAGTTCCTTTCTTTGAGTCACTCCTTGTGGTGAAAGAGGCATAACTTAGCCACTCGTTCCAAAGCCTGGCTGGAAGATTACCATCACTGTGTCCTTGCATGCTCGCTAAAGGTGAATGAAAGGAGCAGAGTGTAGAGACGTGGAGTTCCACCCTGTGTATTTTTGCTCCCACGAAGGATGCGCTATGCAGACGCTCTGTCTCGGCTTCTCTCCTTAATGGCGTGTCACTCGGGTAATGATGAATTCTTATAACCATTTCACTCGGCTCTATTGTGGCGTATATATTAAGCATTTGTTATCACTGTCTTTACATGTTTACCGCAACTGTTCATTGTAAGACATATATTAAGCTTTAAAAATATTGATATCTAAATTAGTGCAATTATATTTTCATTGTTTGTTATTTCAAGTAAATTATTGTTAGACTTCATACAATCAATTATTTTGCACCCGGCCCGTGACGCACCAAGGGGAAGGTGAGGGGGCGTCCGTCCAAAGCGACGGCCGTAAAGGGGATGAAACGTGAAGAAGAATATAAGTTTTCATTGCAGCGTTTCGAAGCTCTTTTGTATTGGCATCAGAGAGTAGAGCGACAGTAGATGAAAAGGAGCAGATGCCAATGAGCAGAGCAGGCACAGGGTAAAGTTGTTGCAGCATTACTCCCTCATGTAACACTTCACAGCGCCATGCCAAGTCTATCCATAAAAAAAAAAGTCTTAAACGGCTGCAACGCTTCAGCGTAATTCAAAGTCACTCGATTAAAGATAAAAAGTAGAACATCGACAGCATTCCAGTCCCGGGTTATACTCACCTGATGCCCCCCGGTCACAGGTGCGCCGGGAGCAGGAGGTGCCGCCCCACACACCTGCCGGGACGTGCTGATGACAGAACCGTGTTAACATTGATAGGTCAGCGAATTATGGAACTTATCGCGGGGCATCGACCAGATCTGATACCTCGTCTCGCCCACGTCATGTAATCGCCAATTAGTCCTCACTATAAAAACCGCTGCAGCTCAGTAGGGCGCTGGGGGCGGGGCGGTGCAAGGCACGGGGCGGTGGGCGGGAGGCTGAGGGACAGAACAGAACTGCGTGCGGGGCGGAGCTGGAAGGAGCTGGACAAGGGACAAGACAAGGAACGGAGGGCGGGATTTGGGGAGGCAGCTACAAGGGAAGCAGGTTGTCGTGTGGGTGGAGGACTGGGACGGGAGGGACGGGCTGAGATGCAGAGGCTGCGGCGAGGGTGACTTGGGTAGCTCGGGTGGCGGTGGTGGTGTGCTGGCGGGATGGCTGGGATGGCTAGAGTGGCTGGGGTGTCTTGGCGGGGGCATGGACCGGGAGACACCTGAAGAAGGACACTAATTACCGTCATGTCACCTGAACACGTTTAATGATGATAAATTTTTGACAGGCAATAATATTTATAAGATCTATTGCCATTGACAAAAAAGATCGTTCCTCCTGACTAAGCTCGAAGATTTAATGCTCCAGCGGGTGTGTCACATCTCAGATTTCAGCAGCTTTAAAACTTGGACTTTATCTTCTTATAGAATATTATGAGCACATAAAATCTACAAGAATTTCTTTTAAGAACGAGTAAATGCGGTTTCTTATCGGCACACATACGGTGATGTTTGATTTAGAAGGGTAGAAGATTAATTATTAATAGTAGTGTTTGCTAAGAGGGAAAAAATCTAATGGCAAGGCATGTGAAGAGCGCTGGGTGAGTGGTGGGCTGGATGGTGGTGGTGGAAGAAAGATGGATGGCGGTGGGCGGTGGGAAGCAAATGGTGGATGGCGGGGGTGGGCGGCGGGCGGCGACTGGCAGTGGGCGGTGGGCGGAGAGTAGCAAATGTTGGGCGTTTAGTTCTAGACAACACGCCAGGAAAGGTTAGTAGTTGCGTAGAGTACGATTTGGGAGGACCTAACACACACACACACACACACACACACACACACACTACTTCGTATGTACCATGGGTTGCCCCGCGAGTCACCGAGTGTTGTGGCGGTGCCCGGGAAGGAGACGGAGCAAAAAAAGGGGTCGCGGCGTGATAAGCGTATAAAGAGTGAAAACATCCCAGAAATATTTACGCGGGTTCGGTGCGAGGAGGTGACAGGCTAAATGAAGGTTAGATAAGGGCAAAAGTGATGCCTCGTGGTGACATCCTACAGTATGAAGCGTGGGGACAGATGCTCGCTTGAATTAAAAGACTAAAAAAGAAGAAAAAAAAAATAGAAGATAATGTAGCGGTGATGAATAGTAATGTCTTAACAGAGAAGAGCTGGACTTTGATATATTGGCGAACATGTAGCGCTGATAACCAGGCGTGTTTGACTTAAAAATATAAAAGCGATACACGGGTTGTAGAAAATATTGCAGATAACACAGCGGACTTCTAATCGCGAGATGTTACATTATATCCTGGTGGGGGGAGCGGCAGGCACCTTTGAACACTTGGCCTAATTCTCATACATTAATTCGATATGTCACCGCGGCTGTGGGGAGGGAGGAAATATGGTCGACAGGAAGGATTGAGGTAATAGGGAGGGAGAAAGTAAGCGAGAGAGAAAGGACAGGGAGGTAAGGAGAAACTGGAAGTACGGGAAGGTAATGGTTGAAGGGGGTAATGAAAAAAAAAAAAAAACTTGTATTTAATTCGACAGAAAAGACAAGGTAAGTTAAAGAGTGGATAAATGGATGAATGTAGGGATTAAGGGAGGAAGAGAAGACTGGTGGAATAAATTGAGAAGAAAGGGTAAGTTAAGCTGTAATAGAACATGGTTAGAATTTTAACAACTAAGGTTTTCTTTGTCTTGGAAAATAATCTACGAAAATGATCTTGTGAACGAAAATCTTACTGTGGGAATGCGCACAATTATACAACTGCAGTTTTCTCATAAGGAAAATATATGCCAATATGTATTTTTCTTTAACTTTTCAATGCTCCAGATTTTTATTGCCAGTCTAACAACAAAACGGAAATGCAACAAATCCTGAATCCTTTATGATATATACCTCTAACTGACATCTTCCCTTTTCTCTAACCGAAAGAAAAAAAAAGCAAAAAACAACATATCTTTTACCATCCAATAAGTTTGTACCACTTTACTACCATGCATCTTGGCGCCTCTGACGACCTGAGCACCTCCAGGACTTAGAAGAGGAGAACCATCAGGCGACTCCAGGCTTTGTTTTGTTACTCCGTTATCTCTTTATGGAGGCAACGATCGGGGGACATTTTCTTTACGTGTTTTACTGCTTTACTGCTTTTGGCTCGTCTCCACCCGCGTAAGGAATATAAAGGAGGATCAGCGGCGGTGGGAGAAAGAAGGGTAGGGAGAGAGGACGGAGAAGAGAAAACGAGGGAGAAGGGGAGTGTACTGACAACACCCCACGCCGGTGTAGGGCAGAGGTGTTATGTGATTACCTTATCTCACCTGATGACCTCGTTGTAGCGTGAATCACCTTCCATTATCCTGTTTGGTTGTATTCCTTCCCTGTGCTCTTGCCGTGCCAGCCCCCGTTGTGTTTGATTCCCTTTACTTATCCGCCGCTTTGTACCTCCTTAACCGGCTGTTTTCCTTGTATTCTTGTCCGCCTCCCTCACTTTTCTCTGTACCTCTGAATCTCTGCTCTTGCCTCCATGCTATCGTCCATACTCTCTTCCCTTTCTTTGTCTCTCTGCATCTCTCTGCACTCTGTCGTTGTTCCTGCGTCTTATGTCTTCTTTCCTTTCTTCGTCTTCCTTGTTCCTCTGTCTCCTATCTTGTAATTTTCTCTTCGTCTCCCTGTTTTGTTCGTCTGTCTTTCTAAACCTTCTTGCCTTTCTGGTCGATACCCTCATCTTCTTCACCTCCACCTGCATCTTCGCCTACTTCCCTTTTAGGTTTCCTTGTCTCTCTATCTCCCTGTACACTTTTCCCTCACTGCTACCTTGCCTCCCTGCATCTTTCATACACTCCCCTTCTTCCCAGCCTCTTTGCAGTCCTCTACCATTTGTTTTACCTCTCGGCCTCCTAATCCTTCATCTTGTTCTCCATGGCACCGATTCTGCCTTGCGCTCTCCCCATGTCATCTCTGCCACTTGTATCCTGCTTTCCTCCTTTATACTACCCTTGTCAGCCTGTCTCCTAGAACACTACCACACTGCCATGTCTTCTTGTACCTTACCTTGTGTGCCTTACTTCCATAACACCATTCCTTCCCCTCCCTTGCCAACCTCCCTCTTTCCTATTCCCCCCACCCTCCATGTCTTACGTTCCCCTGTACCCCTGTCACTTGGAACACTACCACGCTACCCTGCCTTACTGTATGTCATCTCTTGCACTTTACTTTAATAACACCTTACCCTGCCTTACCCTACCACCCCCACCATCCCTGCTCCTCTCTCTCTCTCTCTCTACCCCTGTGTTATGACGTTTCCCTGTCCTCTGCCACACTACCACAGTACCACGCTACCCTGCCTTCCTTTACCTTACCCTGCCCATCTTACCTTCATAACACTCTCCCCTGCCTTATCCTACCACCCCCATCCTACCCACCCCTCTCTATCCCTGCCCTACGTACTCAAGCCCAGACACATTCCTGCGTTGTGTTAACACGTTTTGGGCGGCGAGGCTGACGACGACCACTGATAAATGAACGCCGAGCCCCGCCCACCCCCGCCTGATATGCAGTGCGGGCGGCGGGTGTGGGCGGCGGAGGGGCGTGAGGGTGTTGAAAGGTGTATGCAAAGATGTGTGTGTGTGTGTGTGTGTGTGTGAGGCAGGGAGAGAGTTGTTTTCTATGTGTTTTCAAATCCCTCTCTCTCTCTTTCTCTCTCTCTCTCTCTCTCTCTCTCTCTCTCTCTCTCTCTCTCTCTCTCTCTCTCTCTCTCTCTCTCTCTCTCTCTCTCTCTGTGCTAACTTCTTATTCCTTTTTTCTTTCTTCTTCACTTCCCATCTCTTGTTCATTTTCTTTTCTCGTCTTCTTAGTTTTTCTTCCACGCTCCTTTCCTTCTCAGGTTACCTTCACAATTGCTTATTTTCTTCTCCATCTCTTCTTCGTTATATTTTTTTATTTTCACATTTGCATCTTATTAGCTTCTTTCTCCCTCTCTTTACTATTCCTTTATTTTCATCTTCACCTGTCCTGTCCAGTTTCGTCTTGCATTTTCGACTTCTTTTATTTATTTTTTCACATTTCTTAAGTAACTGCCTTTATTGCCGAGTTTAATTTCACGCCTAGATAGTCTCTCTCTCTCTCTCTCTCTCTCTCTCTCTCTCTCTCTCTCTCTCTCTCTGCAAACGACATGCATGTAGGGGGGAGAGAGAGAGAGAAAGAGAGAGAGAGAGAGAGAGAGAGAGAGAGAGAGAGAGAGAGAGAGAGAGAGAGAGAGAAGTCTCGGTACTAAAAGTATCTTCAGCTTCATACTAATTTCATGGTGTTTGTTGCGAGAGAGAGAGAGAGAGAGAGAGAGAGAGAGAGAGAGAGAGAGAGAGAGAGAGAGAGAGAGAGAGAGAGAGACTGTCACTCTTCCCTCACCTGGCATTTATTCCCTTCTCCCTTCTTTATCTCCCTCCTTTTATTTGCTGGGATTCCTTCTTATCTCCTTCCTTATTATTTGTTTACATATTTGCATTCACCAAGAGGGTCTTATCAGCACCCCAACAATCACCGTGCGGGGTTGTCAGCCAAACTGTCACTGGTATCTCGAAAACTGTCGCTAGAATTGCCTGTTAACGCCTACACCACCTCCACTACCACCATCACCACCTTCCTCCACCACCACCATCATCACCTTCTCTTCACATTATCACCACCACCACTATCTTCATCACCTCCTCTTAACATTATCACACAAACAAGAATGAAAATACCAGTACATGGCAAGGCATCGTCACCACACCCATCTCTTCTTTTACTCTCCATCACCGCCCTCTTCTTGTTTTCCCAGTCGACACTCTTATTTCTCGCCTTGTATCTCCCTCTCTTCTCCCTAAGATGTGGGGTGATATTTTTACCTGTTTTTTTTTTTTTTTTTGTAATTGTGTTTAACGTTTTGATTTTTTTCTTATGGTTTTATTTTACTTCTTTGTTATTGTGTTTGATTTTAGTCTTTTCCCGTTGTTGCTGCGGAAAGTAAGTAAATAAATAGATGACCAAGTAAATGAAAACAATAAATAGATAAAATGAAATCACAAAAGTAATGAAAAAATAAATCCTGTTATCTTCTCTCTATCAAAAAAAAGAATGGAAAAGAAGATCAAATGACATAAAAGCCGTTGATCATGTACATTATTATTATTATTATTATTATTATTATTATTATTATTATTACTTGTGATTGACTACTGTATCCATTATAAAGTAAAAGACAGGACAATATAAGTAATCACATCTTTATGCCCTCTTCTGTTACACCTTCCCTCTATCCCTTCACCCACACTCCTCTTACCTTCCTTCCTCACCTAACCAGTCCTTCCATCTATCCCTTTACCCACACTCTTACCTTCCTTCTCACCTAACCAAACCTTCCCTGTATCCCTTCACCCACTATCCTCTTCTCTGACCTTCCCTCCATGCCTCCTCACACCTATACCTGCGAGAGGGAGGCGGGAGGGGACAGAGGACAGCCTTCCAAGCCGTAATAACACACCTCTCAATAGTGCATCGCTTAGCTCCTCCCATAACTGAACGCAGATGATATTTTTCCTATTAGCGTGACTTACTCCCCTGTCTCTCGATTCACACCTGTTGCGCCTCACTGAGATACTGCTGATAGCGCCTGTGGGGGTGAGAGCGGCGGTGTCTGTAGGTGTATATATGGGAGGAAGGTACAGGATAAGGTTAATTAGGATGGATGATCTCCTATAGGTACTCCAGTTGGCTTTAATGGGACTAGATATAGGATCGGTTATTTGACTGATTAAGCTCAGAGTATTGCTGCGTCAGGGTCATATAGTGGCAAGTGAAGCATAGGGTTAGTGGAATAGGAGGCGGGAATTAAGATGTGGTCTACTTTCATGGGGATTTAACAGCATAAGAAAATAGGAAAGCAAGGGAAGGTGCAAGACTCATCAGGCCTACACACGCCAGTCGCTGTACAAAAACTGCCTGGCTATTTCCATCCATCATCCATAAATTTGTCTATTGTTACCTTTAAAATTTCCTGTTGACTCGTCACTAACATTACTGAGTCTATTCCATTCATGTATTATTGTAAATGAGAACCAATTTCTTCCTATCACCTTTTTTTTTTTTTTTTTTTTTTTATCTTACTTTATCTAGTTTAAACCACTCATTTCTTGCCATGTCTTGATCACTGACCCTGAAGATTCTATGATCCCCTTTACCACTTAAAGACCTCAGTGCGTCTATACCACTTAAGACCCACTTCTTTTACAAATAGCGCTGCATCGCTCTAGACACAGTGAGGAGATTAAAACACAACATGACGGTTACTTGGCAAAGGGAATACTGTGGCTTTAATGGAAATTCTGTCACCCCTGTTGTATCCCCCTATACTAATTCAAGACCTCTATACTAATCAAACTCCACTTCTAGTACAAATAACACCACACTACCTTGGACAGAGAAAGAAGGCCAGAACACATATCTCAGTTGGAAAAGGGAATGCTGCGGGTTTGATGGGAATTCCTAAAACATACTGAGCACAGGACCAGAGAGACAGGCAGAGGAGGTTAGCTTAGAGCCGGCAGGGCTGAGTGGAGAGGGAACTGTTAGTGTGAGTTACGTTGAGAGAGAGACAGAGAGAGAGAGAGAGAGAGAGGGTGGGTTGTCTTGTGGCAGGGCAGTCGTAGGTACAAGTGAGGCAGTAATGGTTTGGGGCAGCGCCTGGGTGACTGTTAGGCGGCGGTTCAGCTGACATACGACGGTCAGGCAGTGGAGTAGCGGGGGACGGCTTCCTGATGGCTTAGGACACACACACACACACACACACACACACACACACACACACACACACACACACACACACACATAACCAGAGAGAGAGAGAGAGAGAGAGAGAGAGAGCTTCGTGGTGCATAAATCTAAGTTAGTGTTATTAGTGGCCATTGCCAGCTGGGTGCAATTGGATGTCGGGTCAACCACAAGACACCTTCCTGGCCCACCTTACGAGGAGGAGGAGGAGGAGGGGGAGGAGGAATACGTGGTTGTAGTTGAGGTGAATGAGGAGATGGAGAAGAGAAAGAGAGGATGGGATGTAGGAGAAGAGAATATGAGGATTGGAAGATGGGAAGGAAAGAGAGGAGGGGAAAAAGGAGGAGGAGGAGGTGGAGAAGAATACCTGATTGTACGTAGTTAGGGTGGAGGTGAATGAGGAGATGGAGGAGAGGAAGAGAAGAGGAAGAGGTATAGGAGAAGAGAAAAGAATGATTTAGAGATGGGCAAGAGAAGAGTAGGAGGAGGAGGAGGAGGAGGAGGAGGAGGAGGAGGAGGAGGAGGAGGAGGACGAGAGGAAGAAGAGGAGGAGGAGGAAGAGGCGCCCCTGGCTGAGTGATGAGGGCCTCAGGTGACAAGGCATAGCACTAATCGTCCTCTACACACACACACACACACACACACACACACACACACACACACACACACACACACACACACACACACACACACACGTAGACACACACACACACACACACACACACACACACACACACACACACACATATATGGTTGTGTGTGGAAGGGAAGGGAGGCGTTATTATAAATCCTCATTGTATTGTTGTATTGTTTGTTGTTCCATTGTTTGCGAGCGCTGCTTCTCTTTTGGCGAGGCTGAGAGAGTTTCGGAAGAGTTAGATCCTAATTCTCAGCCTCGCATTCCTTTTGCAGTGATGTCTCGTATTTTTCTTCTCTTTTCTTTTCCTTTTCTTTTTTTTTCTTTATACCATTCGCCATTGTCTTCATCCTCCTTTCCTTCCATTGTTTGTTGTTCATCTACACTTTTCTTTTCTTTTCTTGTTTCTCATTCTTTTACGTTTTTCATATCTTTCTTATCCTTCATCCATTCTTCCATCTGTGTACTCATTCCTTCTCTTCTCTTTCTCATCTTCGTCTTCCGCCTTCTTCCTATGCAATCCTCACCCTCCTCCTCCTCCTCCTCTTCTCCTCCTCCTCCTCTTTCTCCATCTCCACCCTTCCTCCTTATCATCTTTGCTTCATGGCTTCATCTTCTCTCTCTCTCTCTCTCTCTCTCTCTCTCTCTCTCTCTCTCTCTCTCTCTCTCTCTCTCTCTCTCTCTCTCTCTCTTATCCATTCATTCCTTCTCCCTCCTTCGTTCCCTCTCGCCTTTTGGTCTTTCCTCTCCCCTCCCTCACGCTCTCCTGCCACGACCCCCCTCATGCTCTCCTGCCAAGACCGCCTCACCTCTCCCTCATCACCCTCTCACCTTCCCCCTGACCCTCTCCACTCTCCTAGGTCACCACAAGCTAATCAAAAGGGTTTTATTTTTCCTCGTATTGTCACTAAATATATGAGTTGTCTACTGCTTAGCTTTTCTTTTTACTTGTCGCTTTCCTCCTCTTCCTCCTCCTCCTCCTCCTCTTCCTCCATGTTCTTCTAGATGTAGTTTGGTATTAGTGGTAGTTAAACAGATACTTTCGTTTTAGATCTACCTAATAATTTTTGGTACGTATCTTTTCTTTCTAATTAATCTTTCTTGTTATTTCTCCTCCTATTCCTCTTCCTCCTCCTCCTCTTCCTCCTCCTTCTTATTATTATCACCATATTGATTTTGAGTTTTCCATCTCCTGTTCATGCCCCTTACTCCTTCTTCTCTTCCTTCTTCTCTTCCTCCTCCTCCTTCTTCTCCTCTTACTCTTCTTCGTCCCTGTTCATCTTGTCCTCTTCCTCCTCTTCATATTTCCATCATTATGTTTATCTTTAGTGTTTCATTTCATAGATGTTGTTTTTTTTATTTCTTCCCTTCCTCCTCCTCCTCCTTCTCCTCTGCTCCTATTCTTTATCTTCTACTTCCTTTTCTTCCTCCTCCTTAGCCCTCTACTCTTTTATCTTTCTCTTTCTCTGTTCTTTATCTTCTACCTCCTCCTCCTCCTCCTTCTCCTCTTCTTTCTCCCGCTTTTCTTCATCCTCCTCCTCATTCTAAGCCTCTACTCTTTCTTTATCTTCCTCCTCCTCCTCCCACCACCTCTACTCTTTATCTCCTAACTCCTCCTCCTCCTCCTCCTCCTCCTCCTCCTCCTCCTCCTCCTCCTCCTGCTTCACTCGTAGATATTTTACGATCATAATTTTGGTTTTGGTTATACTCGCAAGTTATATTTCTTTTATGCGCGACAAATAGAATTTACGAGTTTTTTTTTATTTTTATTTTGTAGCTTATCATCGGGCGCCTTATTGTTGTGCGGTTGTTTATTGTAAGCTTTATCACGTGTTGAGTTCGGTTATGAATGGCTGTCTTTTTCTTATTCGTTAATTACTGGTGGGTAGAGGATTATGAGTCTTTAATTTTCTTTGTCGGTGTGTTTGTGTGTGCGTCTTGAGTTCGTTAGGTTAGGTTAGGTTAGTTAGGTTAGGTTAGGTTAGTTAGGTTAAGTTAGGTTAGGTTACTTAGGTTAGGTTAGGTTAGGTTAGTTAGGTTAGGTTAGTTAGGTTAGGTTAGTTAGGTTAGTTAGGTTAGGTTAGGTTAGTTAGGTTAGGTTAGATTAGTTAGGTTAGGTTAGTTAGGTTAGTTAGGTTAGGTTAGTTTAGGTTAGGTTAGGTTAGGTTAGGTTAGGTTAGGTTAAGTTAGGTTAGTTAGGTTAGGTTAGGTTAGTTAGGTTAGTTAGGTTAAGTTAGGTTAGGTTAGGTTAGGTTAGTTAGGTTAGTTAGGTTAGGTTAGGTTAGGTTAGTTAGGTTAGTTAGGTTAGGTTAGGTTAGTTAGGTTAGGTTAGTTAGGTTAGTTAGGTTAGGTTAGTTAGGTTAGTTAGGTTAGGTTAGGTTAGTTAGGTTAGGTTAGGTTAGGTTAAGTTAGGTTAGTTAGGTTAGTTAGGTTAGGTTAGTTAGATTAGTTAGGTTAGTTAGGTTAGATTAGTTAGGTTAGAAAGTTTAGGTTAGGTTAGTTAGGTTAGGTTAGGTTATTTGATTCTTTTGGTTTTGTGTGTTTCATTAAGGATTAATGTATGTTTTTTTTTATTCCTTTTTTTTAATGGTTGTGGTAAAAGACTATATTATTTTTTTTATTTCTTTTACTGTACTTGTATACTTTTAATTTATTATGTTATTGTTATGTTTCTCAGTTTGTTATTTGGTTATTTTTTTTATTTATTGTTTATTTTTTGTTTCTATGTGTTTAAGTTCTTTTCTTCTTCTCAGATTCGTATGTTTTATTACGGATTTAGTTTGATTACTTTTTTATAATCATTATTTTTGTTTTTTTAAGTAGAAAACAATTCATCAACTTTATCTCTGTTATGTTCTTTAGTTTATTTTTATTTGTTTATTATTTATCTAGTTACCAATTGATTTATTTTCTACTTTTCTTTCTTTATTTATTTTTTTTCATGTTTCTATATCCATCCATTTGGTGTCAATCCTTGTATTTTAAATTTCACGCCTAAAAAAAAAAAACATTTCCTCCTGGACTTTATTTACCTTCCACGATCTCAAACTGTCCTTTCCTTAAGGCAGAGAAAGAGAGAAAGAATAAGACAAATCACGTTAAATAGTTATTAATCTTTACAGCCAGACTCTTCCTTTAACACCTCTCGTAATGGACTTGTCTTTCTTCCACGACGTGTCTTTATTTTCTTTTTTTTCATGAGCGAGAACGAGAAAAAAATAACAATGTTCAGGCTGCCGGATAAAATCAGCCATGAAAAAAGCGGGTGTGGATGAGGCGGAGTCACGCAACGGAGGCCAGCCAGACTCACACTCCTGGCCTTACCTGTCACCGAAGAGGAGGAGGAGGAGGCGAGGTGGAGAGGAGGAGGAGGAGGAGGAGGCGAGGTGGAGAGGAGGAGGAGGAGAAGGAGGAGGAAGAGGAGTAGGAGGAGAAGAGGAGGAGGAGGAGGGAGGTGCAAGGTGAGGCTAGCCCATTAACACCTGCTTGATACACACACACACACACACACACAGAGAGAGAGAGAGAGAGAGAGAGAGAGAGAGAGAGAGAGAGAGAGAGAGAGAGAGAGAGAGAGAGAGAGAGAGAGAGAGAGACAGAGACAGACAGACAGACAGACAGACAGACAGACAGACAGAAAAGTTACAACCGAACCACGAAACCCAAAGAATGATCTGAATACAAGTGAAAGAGACAGAAGATACAGGAAAGAAATGCCGGAGGGGTGAGGAGAGGAAATGGAAGGGGAGGCAGGAAAGGGCCTTAGGGGAAAGAGAGTGAGAGAGAGAGAGGGGGGAGAGTGAGGGAGAGGTTGACAAATCGACTATCAGAGTTACAATCTCTCTTCGTGATAGGGATTTGCTTCATTATTCTCCCGAAGCCGAGGGAGGATGCTCGGGGCGACACCTCCAGTCAGATGAAGATGTTGACGGTTTATTGAGTCTAGGGAAGAGGCAGGGCGAGAAGGAGGAGGAGGAGGAGGAGGAGGAAGAGGAGGAGGAGGAGGAATAAATGGAATATAAAAGAATGCAAAGAAAAAAAAAAACAGCAGCAGCCCTACTGGGTCTAACGAGGTTGTTTGTGTGACTATACTACCACTACGGATTCTATGATGGGACTGGGGGAAAATAGAACAAGGAGCAGAAGAGAGAAATAGTTCAGGAGGAGGAGAAGGAGGAAGAGGAATTAGTGGAAAATATTATCCAGAGGAGGAGGAAAGGAGAAGCAACAGTGGAGGACGAGGCTAAGGAGGAGGAGGTGGAGGAGAAGGAACAGGAGGCAGAAATAATAAAGTTCGTACGAGCGAGTATTCGAGAAATAAACGAGTTTTTAAAAAGTGCAAATAAAAGTATAACCGGGAAGAAAAAGCCCCGGCAATTTTTTTTTTATTATATGATAGCTATGTAAATATAAACTGAAGAAGAAGAATTTGTAAAGACATAATTGCACGGTGGATTGCTGAGCGGAGAAAAGAAGGATAACTTATTGAGGAAGGAGGAGTGGGAAATCTTTTAGAGACGACCGTTTAAAGAATTAGGAGGATGAGGAGGAGGTAAAAAGTGAACGCTCCGCAGACAGGAGAGTGAAAAAATATGATTGAGAGCAGGAGGAGAAAGAGGAGGAAGAGGTGGTGGTGGTGGTGGTGATGGTGGTGGAGGCGATGGTAATGGAAGTGGAGAGAGAGGATGATGACGAGGAGAAAGAGGAGGACGAAGACATCGAGGAGAATGTGGAAGAAGACGAGAACGAGGAGAATGAGGATGAAGAAGAGGTGAAGACAAGGAGAATGAGGAAGAGAACATGGAGAACGAGGAAGAAGAGGACAAGAAGAACGTAAACGATGAGAATGAGCAGAACAAGAAGAAAAGAAGAAAAAAGGACAAGAAGGAAGGAAATAAGAACAAGAGGAGAATGAGGAAAAAAACGAAAAAAAAAACGAAGAGAAGTAGGAGGAGGAGGAGGAAGAAGAAGAAGAGGAGGAGGAGAAGGACAAGAACGAAGATTAGTACGAAGACGAGGAGAGAAAAAAAAAAAAAAAACTCACACAACATAAACCCAGACAAAAACCCGATCAGGCAAGAGGCTAATAATAATAATTACAACCACATCAATTCATCATTACTTGTTCCTCGCGGCAACTCAGCTGACGGACTGACAAGCTGACTGATTAGCGCACTGACTGACAGCGCTGAATATCTGAGCGAGCGGACAGCAATCCACCCACACATACTATTGAGAGAAAAAAAAAAAAAAAATCTCAAACCTGCTGCAAGAAATGAAAGAAACTGAAAACTGGTGAACTATTTTGACAATACAGAAAAGAGTTAATCTCCAGGTTTAAAAAAAAAAAAAAAAGAAAACTGACACATTTTTGCGTTTTCATCACTCAGGCTTATACTAGGTTAGATTTTTCTCAACAGTACCTTCCTTAACTCCTTGATTACTATGTGACACATGCTTCTTTAATCATCAATCACTCTGGGACATTTCCTCTACAACCACCTTCAATTTTTATTCTATTTTCTTACCCTTTCTTTCTTATCGATACTTATAAAGACTTCATAGATTGTTTCTTTAGTGCTGTAAATTATTGTATATCGCAGTGAAAGGGTTAAGTCAGGTGTACGCTTGATTATAGAAAGACTGGCGGATCAGGTGGCGCGATGTAGAGGGGGACAGCTCGTCTGCCTGTAATTAATACCTGTGTGGGAGGAGAGACTGTGGAGAGGAGGAGTGCGTCGCGTGCCCTCCTTCCCACACGCCTGAGTAAGGGATCGCTTCCCTGAATTGACTCCCCGCATGTCTTTGAAGCTTAACCCGCCTTACGTAATTTGTAGGAAGGTCACCTCTATTTGTATACTCGTGAGGAATTATTTGTTATGAAACTATCTCATTTTTTTTTTTCTTCTTCTTCTAATACTATCTGCTATTTTAGGTCAACCTGCCTCTGTGATTCTTAGGTCATTTGTATTAAGGTCGCTTCTACTTGTATACTTGTAAGGAATTATTTACTATGAAACTTTCTCTCTTCTCCTGGTTGATATTTTTGCGTAGGTTATACAGCATTTGTGAGTTTTAAGTAATTTGTAGCAAGGTAACCTCTATTTGGGTACTCATAAGGAATCATTTACTATGAAACGATCTCTCTTTTTCCTTATATTCTAGGATATTTATTCGTATATGAAGTGCAGGTGTTAATTAGTAAACGAGTTTGTGTTAATGAGGAGCTGACACGTTTTCATCCCTATTAAGTGATAGAATCTTATTTTTAAGTGGAGGTTTTAGAATATGCAGGTCTGATTGTTTTGATCTTTCCTTCTTAAGCTCATGCCATGTAATCTTGAATTCTACAATAAAGTTTTTTTTTCGTGCTTAATAAATAAACGTGATTAAAAAGTAGTGTGATTTCGGATCAACTTTATCACTCGAACTGCTTTATTTTCTTTGCTTTCGTGTCATTGTTAAGGACAAGGGAGGGAAGAAGAGAGAGAGGGAGCACGAGGCTATCTGTTTTTGTCCGCGTTAAGTCTTGTCTGGTATACACTGCGATACAATCTTGAAAACGTCTAACGCTTCGCAGATTTTAAAGTAAATACACTACCTATCCTACACACAAACAAAAAAAAATAAAAAATACACATACTAAGAGTAATAAGGAGTAGCATTCATTTTCTCGTATATCCTTCATTGTATATTGTTCGCAGTGTATTCCATCTCGTCTTGTCCTTTGCCCTCCCTCACACCACACGTTCCTCCCTCACCTTCATTCCTTTCCCTCCCTAATACCTGCCCTCAATCTCACATTCACTTCACCTTCTTCCCTCCCAGACTATCACCAACACCCCCACCTCCTTCACTATCACCAACACCCCCACCTCCTTCCCTCCTAAGGACCCTCACCTTACCATCACCATCCTCTCATAACCATCACCCTCATCCACCCACACCCTCACCTCCCTTTTTCCTAACACCCTTCCAAAAGAACCAGTCGCTCGAACCCGTCCAGGAGAAGAAACTTTTTGAGGCAGCGAGCGAGCGAACAAACGAACGAAACGAAACGAAACGAAACGAAACGAACGAACGAACGAACGAACGTACGAACGAGTACCTGCCATCCACCGAACCTCGAAAACCCTAAGAGCCCCGACAGCCCAGAGAAAACCCAGAGAAAACCCTGAGAGAGCCCTGAGAACCCCATTCCCCAAGCCCCGGGATGCGCGGGCGTGTGGGGTGTGTGTGTGTGTGTTGCCGCCTCCCTGCCGCACGACCACTAATGCGCCTCATTTGTTCCGCTGATACGAGCGGCAAATGACGAGGCGCTTGGGTTTCATCTCCAAGGGGACCCGGTTTTCTGGATTTTTGCAACTGGAGGACTCGAACTGAAAGGAGAAGAGGACAAGGTTGGGAAGGAGTGGGTGTAGGAGATGGAGGGTGATGGGTGGGGTGTGGCGTGAGGAGGAGGAGAAGAGGGAGTGGGGATTGGTGAGTAAGAGGGAGGAGGACGAGGAGGAGGAGGAGGAAGTGCTGTGGTTAATTGAGCAGACTAGACCATGCCATTAGGCAGTCATGTGGGTCCGAGGTTGTCAGACTGATTATGCAAAAAAAAAAAAAAGGGACGAGAAAAATATGGAGAGAGAGAGAGAGAGAGAGAGAGAGAGAGAGAGAGAGAGAGAGAGAGAGAGAGAGAGAGAGAGAGAGAGCTGAACACATCATAACACAACATAGGCACACACACACTACAAAAACAAATAATACTAAGAGAAGAATATAAGAGAAACACTCCTTAAACACCATCAACTACAATATAACACTTTACATTTCACTCACAAGCATATCTGTTCTGTCTGACCCGCAACTGTCCTCCTGCATTTGTAGACATGCCACTCCTCACCTCTGATTTCGGGCCCTAAGAAGACGTCCCGCTGGAGCCTCAAAACAGACCAATTAATATGATCATCGGTGCATAAAAGTCCCCGCGTTGTGACAGAGAGTCAGTGTGGCACGGCGACCAACACAGGACAGGATAGGAAAGGGAGAGAGGTGAGGTAAGGCTGGGATATGGTAGTCAGGGAAGGTAAGGACAGGCCAGGGCGAGGTAGGAGAGGGATACAGCTAGGGTAGGATGAAATAGGGAAGGTGAGGGGTAGGTTGACTTTGGTTAGCAGTATAGGCTAGGAAGTGAGGCATGGAAGGACGGGATAGGACGCGATAAGGAAGAGACGCAGCTGGGTAGGAGGAAGTAAGGAAGGTAAGGGGTAGGTTGGGTGGAGTAGAAGGAATGTCCAGGCTGGGTGTGGTTAGCAGCATAAGGGAGGAAATGTGGCATGGAAAAGTATTAGGTGTTCGTGATGTTCCTTGTGTGAGATTTCAGCCTCTTCAGCCTCATACTCCTGCATACCTACACACACACACACACACACACACACGACTTTAGTATTTCAGAGGTTAGATTATACACTCGCTGGCTTTTCTTCTTCTTCCTATCACTATTTATTTTCTTCTTTGCTCCTTCCTCTCTATCGCCATCCTCATATTGTTTGATTTTTATTATTTCCAAGGTTACATTACACACTTTGCTGCCTTGTCTTATTCCTATTCTTATTCTTCTTTACTCA
>NC_087155.1:16421691-16426691 GCF_035594125.1 Scylla paramamosain | reverse complement strand
ACGCTTCATAGCGAGGTTATTTTGTTAACAAGTAATGCCTAATGGCTAGCTGGATGGAGATAACCTGGAATTATCAGGCCGGCGTAAGCGGTTATCACACCTGTTATCATCTTGAGCCCAGACTGCCCAGACCCACGCACGCAATATATAGGACGCAAATGGGTTTATCCCGAGGGTGTAATCGCCCACAACAGGATCCCAGAGGTGTCCGGATATCCAATCAGGAATGGGGCATTATGGGGATCCGCGGAAGCCTCGAGCAATACCACCGTGCCATCCACCAGCCTGGCAGCTCCCTTCCTTCCCCCGCCGGCCGCCCGACAGCTGAGGTTACCCACTATAATTGCGCCGCGCTGCACGTAAACCATGGCACAGTCAGCTGGTCCTGGTGAGGTGGCGTTTAGAGGAAGCCTTCTCGGTATCTGTTTCCCATCTCTCGTCTTTTCTTATGCTTGTGTTGGTTAAAGGGAAGGAATTACTGAGTGTTGTATTAAGCATCCTTATTTATTCACCTCTGTCTCTCTGTCTGTCTCTCTCTTTCGCACTTCTTGCTCTTCTTTGGCTTGTTTGGAATGAAGAACTGAATATTTCTAACAAAACACATCTATTCGCTTCAGTTTTGTATTTCGTATGTTTTTTTTAGGTTAAAGAAAAGAAAAACATCCCTTTTCGCATCTCTATTCCTTCTTATGCTTGTGTGGATTGAAGGAGAGAAAGTAGAAGAATCATTTTTGTATTTCTTATGCTTGTCTATATCAAAGAAAATACCAGATGTATACAACGTCCTTGTTCGCATCAGTTTTGTATCCCTCGTCCACCTCCTCACGCTCGTGCAGATGCAATAAAAGGCTGCAGTAAATCTTCCAAGGAGCAAATGCGTAGTTAGTATCCATTTTCACATCTACTTTGCATCCTTCCTCCTCTCCATTCTTGTGCAGGTACAAAAACTGGCTTGGCAAATCATCGTCAGCCCAGAAGAAGCGAAATTTGTGCTTGGCATCCACATACTGCACCTGTTTCACACCCTTCGTTGTTCTTAACCTTAAGTAAACAATGAAAAGGACTCGGCTCATTTGTGTTCAAAATCTGGGAAGCAAAATCGTTAATGGGATCCCGATTTGACATTTAATTCTTGTATTCATAAACACACACACACACACACACACACACACACACACACACACACACACACACACACACACACACACACACACACACACACACACACACACACACACACACACACACACACACACTCACACTTAACAAACTATCGTCAGTCCTGATAAATTAAAATTGTACTTGTAGATTCACACACACAAAAAAAAGTATTTATATCGTAGCTCGATTAGACGTCATGTTTCACGTCGACTGCTTGTGTAGATAAAAAAATAAATTAAAAAAAAAAAAAGAACAGCGAATCCTTGTCAGATCCAATAAAGCAAATTCTTACTTACAGATAAAAATGAATAACTAAAAGTACTATTCCGATTTTACATCATAGTTCACATCACTCCCTTCTGTAGATAAAAAAAAAATAACATCGAGTCTTCGTCAGACCCGATAGAGCAGAATCATCGGTACTCGTACGTGTAGACACAAAAAACACGTCTTAGCAATCAGATTTCATGTCATATTTCACATCCACTGCTTGTGTAGATTAAAAAGACAGCAAATCCTTGTCAGACGCAATAAAGCAAAAATCGTAGGTACTCATACTTGTAGATACAAAAAACACGTCCCAGCAAATCCTCGTCAAGCTCCGAGACGCAAAATCGCACTAAGCATCCCCGCTCCCTCCCCGCGGCGCAAGAATGACAAACGCCAGGACCAGACCGGCGTGGGTGGCGGCCAGGCGGGAGGGACTGCAAGCGAGAGATAGAGAAACCCTCACGCCATGTACTGTATAGGGACCCTGGCGTACTGACACTCCTTATACCTTACACCTTACACCCCACGCCTGCAGTCCCCTAGTGAGTCTCCCCTGCCCTGCCTTGCCCTGCCCTGCCGCTGCGGACGACGCCCAGACTCCAATAAGGACCCAGGGAGTGGGAGACTTGCTTGAGCATCTTTGAGTCTTGCCTTTGCCGAGTTTAGTACACGTAGGCGGGGCGGAAAGGGCGTCTCAGCTTCGCCCGTCACCCCTGAGGAAGACTTACGGCGGACTTTTTATGGCGCATTCAATTAGCAACCGTGATTATGGCCTCTTAAGTGTTCTCTGGCGGGGCTGCGGCGGGCTGGAGGCGAGGCAGGCTGAGAGCAAGCGGGGCAGCCTGAGCGACGAGGCAGGTTGAGCAACGAGACAGGCTAAGTGTAGAGGAGGAGGAGGAAGAAGAGGAGGAGGAGAAGGGGGAGATTGAGGTATGTATAGGGGGAAGGTGTGACATACCCAGCCTGAGATGTACTCAGGCTAGGGTGCACTGAGACATTCTGGGGTGTACTGAGGCAGGCTGGGGTGTACTGAGGCAGGCTGGGGTGTACTGAGGCAGGCTGGGATATACTGAGGCAGGCTAAGGTGTACTGAGGGAGGCTGGAGTGAACTAAGGCAGCCGTGGGTATATTAAAGCAGGCTGGGGTGTACCGAGGCAGGCTGAAGTGTACTAAGGCAGGCTGGGGTGTACTGAGGAAGACTGAGGTGTACTAAGGCTGAGGTATACTAAGGCAGGGAGTATTAGGGCGGATAAGACAAAGAGAGGTTCAGGGTGTAGGAGAGAGTACTGGCAATGAAGAATGAAGGGTGTTTTATCAATGAGGGTGTGTGGGTGTGGTACTGTAACAGGAGTAGAAGTGGTGGTATTGGTGGTGGTGGTAGTAGTAGTAGTAGTAGTAGTAGTACTTGTTGTTGTTGTTGTTGTTGTTGTGGTAATAGTAGTTGTGGCAGTAGTAGTAGTAGCAGTAGCAGCAGCAGAGGAAGAATAATTAGAATAAGAAGAAAAGGAAGACAGAACAAAGACAATAATAACGAAAAAAAAGACAAAAAAAGAGAAAGAAAGAAAAAGAAAAAAACAAATAAATAAACTGAGGAAAACAGGGAACGAAAATCTGAAAAGCAAAAAAAAAAAACAACAGAACCTCATGAAAGTTACAAAAAAAAAAAAATACAGATTAAAAATTCATCACCAAACCAAAAAAAAAAAAAAAAACAAAACAAAACAAAGAACGAAACAAAACAATACCCGAAAAAAACGACAGAAAAGAATTGAAGCAAGCAGAAAATAATGTACAATCCATTCACTCATTCATTCTTTCATCCATTCACTCCCCGCCAGTCACTCGGTCGGCCATTACGAGTGAAGGTGGGTGGCCAGATAACAAAGAAACGAAATGGAGGTCAGGTGGAGGTGTAAAGAACAGTTCAAGGCTGCAATGTAAACCCATTTGTCTGCTAGGAAAGCGGAGAATGGCCTCTTCTTCATGCTGTAGTAGTAGTGGTGGTCGTGGTGGTAGTAGTAGTAGTAGTAGTAGTAGTAGTAGTAGTAGTAGTAGTAGTAGTAGTAGTAGTGGTAGTAATAGTGATGGTGGTGTTTGTACTAGTAATGATGGTAGTAACAAAAATCATACCAGTAATTGTTATTGTTATTTACATACCTTTCTCGTTGATTTGATGGCTAAAGATTTTACAATAGTAGTAGTAGTAGTAGTGGTAGTAGTAGTAGTAGTAGTAGTAGTAGTAGTAGTAGTAGTAGTAGTAGTAGTAGTAGTAGTAGCAGCATCAGCAGTAATAAAAGAAGTAACAGTAATATTATTCGTATTATTATTAGTAGCAGTAGAAATAGCAGCTGTAGTAGAAACAAAAGTAATAACAATAAATACAAATATAAATGCAATAATACAAATGAAAACAAATAGGGGGAAAGGCAAGGGAAAGGAAGGGAAGGGAAGGGAAGGGAAGGGAAGAGGAAGGGAAGGGGAAGGACAGTTTCGTTACTAAATGGACGGCGATTGTAACACCAATTTTACTTTATGGCTCCTACATACACCCTCTCTCTCTCTCTCTCTCTCTCTCTCTCTCTCTCTGCTATCATCCCTCCTCCTCCTCCTCCTCCTCCTCCTCTCTCAGTACCTGGCTTGAGAGAGGCATTAGTTGGACGGCTCTTCTCGTATGGTTTATGAGGTTTGCTGCTTCCCCTTGCCTCCCTCCCCCCTCTCTCTCTCTCTCTCTCTCTCTCTCTCTCTCTCTCTCTCTCTCTCTCTCTCTCTCTCTCTCTCTCTCTCTCTCTCTCTCTCTCTCTGTGTGTGTGTGTGTGTGTGTGTGTGTGTGTGTGTGTGTGTGTGTCCATCTCTAGCTGTTTCCCTCTGCTTCCTTTCCACCTTTTTATTCGTTTTTTTTCCTGCCCTGATTCCCCTCAACCTTTTTTCTTCTTTCGTTCGTTTTTTTTTTCTTTATTTCTTCTCATTATCTTAATTTTGTTTGATCTTTTCCTTCCATTCTTTGTTTTTTTTTGTTTTTTTCGTTTTGTGCTACCCTTTATCTGTTTTTTTCCTTTTCTTACCTGTTATCATCTCTTTATTTTCCCGTTCTGTTTTCTTTCATGTGTTCTTTCTTTCCTTCACTATTTCCTCTGAGCCTGTATTTTTTCCTCCTTCCTTATCCTTTTACTTTTCATTATTTACTTCCTTCCCTTCAATATCCCCCATCCTCTTCTTCTCCTTCCTTTTCGTCTCCTCTTCTCTGCCTCCTTCCTTTCTCTCCTTCGGTCTCTCTTCACCCTCCTTCATTCATGTCTCCTTACATCTAGTACTTTATCTCCTTTGCCTCTTACTCCCTATCCCTATCTTTGCCAGCCTCTCACCCTCCACTGCCTCACTCCCTCCATCCCCCCACTCCACCATGTCCCTTCTCTAATGGCTTAAAAGACTTACTCCACCTCAATGACATACGCCTCCAACATGCATTACCTTTTCCACCTCCTGTTCCTTCTTCTTCTTCTTCTTCTTCTTCTTCTTCTTCTTCTTCTTCTTCTTCTTCTTCCTTCTCTACCTTGCAAGGACCAAAATAT
>NC_087155.1:16406691-16416691 GCF_035594125.1 Scylla paramamosain | reverse complement strand
TGTTTGAGGGGCAGAAAAAAAGAAGGACGCAGAGGAACTTAGAGAGAAAGAGAGGGAGAGAGAGGAGATAGAGAAAGAGATGATGGGTGGATGAGAGAAAAAGAGAAGGGAGGTGAAGAAAAGATACGAAGGTTGAGGTGAGATAATGGAGAGAGAAAGCAAAAGAAGGATGGGGAGAGAGAGAGAGAGAGAGAGAGAGAGAGAGAGAGAGAGAGAGAGAGAGAGAGAGAGAGAGAGAGAGAGAGAGAGAGAGAGAGAGAGAGAGAGAGAGAGAGAGAGAGAGAGAGAGAGAGAGAGAGAGAGAGAGAGGGGGGGGGGATGTTGGGTGGAGTAAAGCAGTGGCAAAGATGATAAAAGAGTTCGGAATTAAGGAGAGAGAGAGAGAGAGAGAGAGAGAGAGAGAGAGAGAGAGAGAGAGAGAGAGAGAGAGAGAGAGAGAGAGAGAGAGAGAGAGTCGGCATAGTGACTGTCTTGCTGGAGTCTGGGGAATGTTAATGAGAGAGAGAGAGAGAGAGAGAGAGAGAGAGAGAGAGAGAGAGAGAGAGAGAGAGAGAGAGAGAGAGAGAGAGAGAGAGAGAGAGAGAGAGAGAGAGAGCATAAACACATTTACCTTACACCATTCACTTCACAATCACAATCTAAGTCTGAAAACTGTCAAATATTTTAGGACCACCTTCCCTTTCTTCTCTTCACTTCAAATATTCTTATAGACACGTCGGCTTTCCTTTCTCTCCTTTCCCTCACACTCTCCCTTCCTTCTCCTCCCTTCGACCATCCCCTGTTTCCTCAAATCCGGAGAGTATTTTTTTTTCCCAGCGTCACTCTTTCATGTTCCCTTTTTCCTCCTCCGTAAGCCGTCATCAGCGCGGCCTAATTGAGGTCATTCGGAGCCAGACGTCGTTAAGATGCGAGATTTATTAAAAGAAAATGCTAGAGACGTGAGAGGAGAGAGGAGGAGGAGGAGGAGGAGGAGGAGGAGGAGGAAGAGGAGGAGGAGGAGCAATAGGAAGAGGAGCTGTAGTAATAGCAGTAGTAGTAGAAGGAGGAGGAGGAGGAAGAGGGAGTACAGGTGGAAGTGGAGGAGGAGGAATATAAAGGAATACAAAGGAAGACCAGACAGCACCAGGCCTTGAGGTCCTTACTGTTTGGATAACTATTTTACACTATTAGTGGGAGAGGCAGGATAGTATAGGATAAGGCTCATAGTACAGTGGGAGGAGGAAAGAGGAGGAGGAGGAGGAGGAGGAGGAGGAGGAGGAGGAGGAGGAGGAGATGATGGTGGTGATGGAGCGAAAGGAGTTGGTGAGGAGGAGAGAATTAAGAGGGAAAGAAGAATAAGACTAACGAAGATGAAGAGAGAAGAGAAGAAGGATAGAGAAAATGAAGAAGTATGAACTTAGGAGTAAAAATAAAACTTGATAGATAACAGAAGGCGTTACAAAAAAGGACGTGAGGAAGAAAGAATAGGAGGAAAAGAGGACGCAGAAGAAGAAGAAGAAGAAGAAGAAGGGACAGAAGGAAAAAAAGAAGAGAGTCGAGGAGAAAGGTGAGAAGGAAAGGGTTGAATAGAAGAAAACTAGTTAGTCGTATCTAAATACTAAGTGACATTTGGTTCAGTAACGAGGCGAGCTGAACTGTTAAACTGTTTCTGAAGAGGCCGAGTGTGTGTAGGAGATGAGAATTGATGCACGGAGGAACACATGGAAACACAAAGGAGAAACAAGCAGTATTAGACTCGTTGGCCCTGACGAGGCTCTTTGTTGTCAAATACACAAATCTAATACGAGAGACGTAATATAGAGAACAAGTAGGAGGAACAACAGAAGGAAGATAATGATAATAACATACGATCATATAGGATAGCCAAGCAGAAACAGACCTTTAATTAAATTCCCATCACAAACTTCCTTTAATCCTAAAAATACCCTTTCCTACGTCTTCCCCAGCCATCCTCCGCCATTCCCTTTGCTATCCTACGAAACTTATTGTCATTTTCTTGTATGGTTGAAAGTTAATTCTCAATGACTACTTGTTGAATAGAAGGGGCAGTATTGCAGAAGGTGGTGGTGGTGGTGGTGGTGGTGGTGGTGGTGGTGGTAGTGAAAGAGGAGGAGGAGGAAATTCATAAGTTCAGAAAGAGGAGGAGAAGGATAGAGTAAATACGAGTAAATTTTGTTGTAAGTACCAATTAGCTCATTTTTATATTTTTATGATATTTCTATTATCAGAAAAGAAAAACAAGGACACGGAGAGAGAGAGAGAGAGAGAGAGAGAGAGAGAGAGAGAGAGAGAGAGAGAGAGAGAGAGAGAGAAAACAGACTCCCTGCATTAAGTGGCTGGAACACTCCACTTGTTCATTCTGTGGCTAACTTAAAAATACACGAGTTTATCTGACTGGACTGCATCAACTTATTATTACTTTTCCTGTTTTAGCGAAGAAATATCTTGAGTCAGTCTTAATTTGCTCCTTATCATCATCTGTCCTGTTTTTTGTACTGCCCTTTTTTTTTTTTTTTTGCCAGGGAAAATACCAGTTAGCATCTTAATCGCGCAGAGCAGAGAGTAATTATCCAGGAATATAATGAAGATATCTCCTAGTTAGTCCTGTTGATGGAAGTTGCATCTTATTTGTATTGGTGGTGCTACTGGTGGTGTGACTTGCCTTGGCCGTATATCTGGTTCTCCTGCTTGCCAATTTGGAGTTAAGTTCTAATGGGAAATCTATTTATATTTCATTGTTTGCCATTTTGACGTTAATTCGTAAGGGGAGACTTAGGTATATTTTATCGTTTTGGTATTTTGACGTAAAGTTCTCAAATATACGTAGCTATAACGTTATGGCTCGTTATTTTGATCTAAAGTTCAAAGGAAGAGTCTAAGTAAATGCTATCGTTTGGTGTTTTGACGTTGAGTTCTAAGGGGAAAAAAGTCTAGTTATGTTCTATCGTTTGGTTATTTTTAGGCGTGAAGATTTTAGAGGAAGCTAAGTATATTCTTTGAAATTTCCTCGTATGTTCATGGGTATTTTGATCTGTTACCTTTCCTTATCCTTTGTTTCTATCTCTTCTTTATCCTTATTCATTTTCAAGTCGCATTTTTTTTTCCTGTATAGAATTTTATTTATTGTTCTGACTAGTTTTTAATTACTTCGCTTATTTATGTATTCCTGTTTTTTTTCTTTCGATTTATCTCGGTTCTCTCTCTCTCTCTCTCTCTCTCTCTCTCTCTCTCTCTCTCTCTCTCTCTCTCTCTCTCTCTCTCTCTCTCTCTCGTTTTCTCCCACCCTCTCCTCCCTCCTTCCCTTTACCCCCTATCACCCCTCTATCTCCCTCTCCCTTCTCCCCCGCTACCTCCCCACCCTCTCTCTCTCTCTCTTTCTCTCTCTCACCCCTCCTTAACACCCACAGCCTTACCTGGTCAGCTCAGACTACTATAACTCCTACCACCTTAATTACTCGTCAGTTACCTGCTCTCTTACTAATTACCTGAGCGATATATTGGACACCTGGAGCCCCGGTGAGTCTTGTCCGCGCCAGGTAAAGTCGGAGTCTGTGAAAGGTGGCGGTCATCAGCGCGGGGCAGGTGAAGGTAATTAGGCATAGCAAAGGTCTGTCTGCTTCTCGTTCACTTGTTCTTCGTGGTGTGAGTGTCAGAGTGAGACTGAGGTGGTGCTGCTGTTGCCTTGTTCACGAGTAGCCTGAGGTATAGTGGTGGTGGTGGTGGTGGTCGTGGTGGTGGCGGTGGTGGTGTTGGTGACGGTTTTAGAAAGACAAGAAGGTTGAGGAAAAGAATTTAGGTTGGGAAAGTGGTGCGTGTGGATTTAAGAGGTGGAGGTTGTGGTGGTGGTGGAAGAGGTGGGGGTAGGATTAAGAGGAGGAGAAATTGGTGGCGAAGTAGGAGGTAGAGGAGGAATACGACTGCGAAGAAGACGAGGAAAAAAAAAAGACGATGAATGACAACAACAACAACAACAACAACAACAACAACACCAACAACAACAACAACAAAAACAACACTATCCAGAGAGACGTAAGAGGAAAGAAGTAGATGAAGGAGGAAAAGGAAAAAGAAGAGTAAGAGGAGGAGGAGGACGGAGGAGGAGAACAAGGGGTCTAGTTTGTCTGTAACGAAAGACTGCCCATTGTTTGTTATCATGTAGTGTTTATGGGAAAGAGAGGGTGAAGGTGTGAGACGAAGGAAGGCAAGGAGAGAGAGAGAGAGAGAGAGAGAGAGAGAGAGAGAGAGAGAGAGAGAGAGAGAGAGAGAGAGAGAGAGAGAGAGAGAGAGAGAGAGAGAATCACTAGTCATCCACAAAAAGATAAACACGTACTTATGCATCAGGCCACAGGTAGAGGAGCGAACAGGTGAACAGTAGGAAAACGAACGAACAATTCTGACCCACCACCACCACCACCATCACCACCACCACCACCACCACCGCCGCCGCCATCCGTCATAACGTTACCGCGCGATGGCCCGCCGCTAAAAAGGCTCGGATGGAAGGATATAATTTCCGAGCGGCCACCAAGTGCAGGGCGAGAGATGCTTTATTAGCGCCATAAATTTGTCAGCCATGAATTACACTGTCAGCGGCGGCGACACGCAGAAGGCGCAGCAGCAGCAGGAGGAAGAGGAGTAGGAAGAGGAATAGAAGAAAGAGAAGGAGAAGTAGGAGGAAAACATTCAGTAAATATACGACCATATTATAAAGCACTATATCTGCATCTTGACTACTTTCAAAAGGCCCTATTTGAAATTAGACGCGTTTCTAAGGGTGTTTCTGAGGTTCTAGTGACAGATTAACAGGATTTCTACATTATCAAAGTGAAAAAAAATAGATTTCTATATTATCAAAGTGAAAAATTACCTTGACAACTAGTTTAATCATCTCTGTGGCCTTTCAAAATAGTCGTGGTGAAATAGCAAAACGTCTCACAATATGGGTCATAATGTAATAAATAATGAATAAGAGATGGTGACAATAAATATGGTGGACTAAAAGAAGGTGGAAAAAGGATGAAGTGCATAGCAAGAAGGAATAAGAGGTGGAAACAATAACTGGTGAACTAAAGGGAAGGTGAGGGATGTGGAGGTGCGTGAAAGTGGAGCGAGAGGAAGGGAAGATTGTAGTGGTGGTAGTGGTGATTGTGCAAGTGGAGGTTAGAAGAAAATGAGGTGGAGGAGGGTGGTAGTTTTGTGGAAAGGAAAGTAGTGGTGAGTGGTGGATGGCGTGGTGGGGAGAGAGAGAGAGAGAGAGAGAGAGAGAGAGAGAGAGAGAGAGAGAGAGAGAGAGAGAGAGAGAGAGAGAGAGAGAGAGAGAGAGAGAGAGAGAGAGAGAGAATATTCACTAGATACTCGTACACGAGTAATAACAAGAACAAGAATTACTATTACTACTACTACTACTACTACTACTACTACTACTACTACTACTACCACCACCAATACCACCACCACCACCACCACAATCAGGCGGCTGAAAAACAAACGAAACAAAACAAACACCGACATTAGACACTAATTACACTCCTGAGCGGCAATAAATTAAGAGAGAGAGAGAGAGAGAGAGAGAGAGAGAGAGAGAGAGAGAGAGAGAGAGAGAGAGAGAGAGAGAGAGAGAGACCCGCCATAACTCACTAAGAAGGGAGATGAAAAATAGCTCTCGAGAAGGAACTGGTGACAAGAAAATTAATTAAATCACTACGATTATATATTCATTCCTGGACGGAGAGAGAGAGAGAGAGAGAGAGAGAGAGAGAGAGAGAGAGAGAGAGAGAGAGAGAGAGAGAGAGAGAGAGAGAGAGAGAGAGACGAATAACAAGACCAATTAATATGACTGGTATTTTTTCATCCTTAGATTTAAGAAAATACAAAAAAAGTGAAAGAATGCGTGAAAGATTATAAAGAAAAGAATAATAAATGGAAGAAAGAATACAAAGAGACCAGAAAATAAGATAAAGATGAAAAATTAGGGAAACAAACAAACATCACAATAAATTAAGCAAAAGAAGACGAAAAGAAGAAAAAAAAAAATAATGGAGGAGGGAAGGGAAGTAGGAAATAAAATGTGAATAGGAATAACAGAAATGTACATGAAAGAAACAGATAAAAGAAAGAAAAAGAAGAAAGGAGAAATAGAGGAGAAATATGAAGCAAAACTCTTAATAAGCAGGTACAGAAGAAAAAAAATATGGAAGAAGAGAATGCAGTGGAAAGTGAAGAATATTGAGACAGATAAAAAAAAAAAGAGGAAGAAGAGAATTGAATCAAGAAAAGGATTAACCAAAAATAAGAAGGTGAAGAAAAGAAAAAAAAAGAAAAGAAAAAACTAGGAAAAGCGGGAAATAGAAAAGGACAAGAGAAAAATTTTAATGAAGAATATAAAAAAAAGGAAAAAAAAAAAACAGCAAAAGAGGAAGGAGAAAGAAAATTTGATAAAAGGAGGGGAATAGGGAGGGGAAGGAAAGCAACATAATACCTGCCCCTCTATCACAACAAACCTTCATTTAAGTTAAGGAGTAAAGAAAAAAGAAGAAGACGAAAACTACCAGAAACCTTGAATTAGAAACCATAAAGAAAGCCAATGAGAACGAGAACAAGAAGCGAAAGTTACTGATCAGCGAGGAACAGCAGAAGGAATAGGGTCCCTTACTTACTTACTTAATTCTTTACTTACTGACTTGCTTACTTATGAAAAAGGCAGCTCAAGAAGAAATAGGATCCCTTGCTTGTTTACTTAACGAGGAACAGCAAGATAAACAGAGTCCATTTTCTTACTTATTTACTTACCGGCTTACGAGAAGAAAGGGGGGTCCCTTTTCTTACTTGCTTACTTGTTTCTTTACTTGCTCACTTATTTGTTCAGTTGCATTGTTATTTTCTTATTGATTTACTTAACTGTTACTTACGAGAACACGAAACACTAAAAAAAAAAAAAAAACTTCCACTCCTTCCTTTCCTTAGAGATGATGACCCTCTCTCCTCCTCCTCCTCCTCCTCCTCCTCCTCCTCCTCCTCCTGTGCAGATTGCCGATCATTACCCGATTTCGCCTCGCATGGGCTATCTGACGAAGGCCGATAAAGCAGTCCGGAGCACCTACTATTACGCTCCGGAGAGGGAACAGTGAGGGGAAAAAAAATGAAGGGACGCAGGGAGAGGGAGACGAAGGAGAGGGAGGAGAGGGGAGAGGGAAGGGTGAGAGGGAGGGTTTGAAGGGGAGGAAGGAGGGTCTGGGTGAAAAGAAGCTCGCTGGCTGACTCGTCGACAGAGTGTAAGTTCCAGAGAGGTAGGGAGTCGTAAAGTGAAAAGGGAAGAGGTGGTGATTAGGAGTGGCTGGTTATTAGAGAGAGAGAGAGAGAGAGAGAGAGAGAGAGAGAGAGGAGAGAGAGAGAGAGAGAGAGAGAGAGAGAGTGAGAGAGAGAGAGAGAGAGAGAGAGAGAGACTTTTCTTTCATTTCCTTTCATGGTCTGTTCAATCTTTTTTTTTTTTTTTTTTTTTTTTTTTGGTTGGGAGGGAGGAAGGGCTTGGAGGGCAGTATATTTTCTGATGATTTTCCTTTTCATATCTCTTTGATCTATTTTTTTGTCTCCTCCTCCTCCTCCTCCTCCTCCTCCTCCGTCCTCCTCCTCCTCCTCCCTCCTCCTCCTCCTCCTTCTCCTCTTGCATCATCTCGAGAGGAAACAATTAAACAAAGCCACACGGAGGAACGAGCCCAGATTACAATGAGCGTGATTCCTAATGAGCAGCTGAGGGTTAACGAGCGTCCAGACCCTTATGGAGGAGGAGGAGGAGGAGGAGGAGGAGGAGGAGAAGGAAGAAGAAGAAGAAGAGGACAAAGACGAGGAACATATGTGAAAGCTGATTAGAATATGTGCTTAAGTCGACTCATACATCTGCACTAGTGAGTTAACAGGATAGAAAAGCAAGAAAGCTTCTCTCCTCCTACTCCCTTCCTTTCATGATACTGCCGCGAAGAGAACACTTTGAACACTATTCATTATCACTATCACTACATCTCAAATATTCAACCTTTTTACTGCGACACGAAACAATTAACAGCACCAAAAGCAATGCGTGAAATCTTCATAAGTATCTACGAAAAAGCTAGCAATGAAAAAAGAATACATTTTGCAACTTCTTTCCGGTTCAATGATCGGATGTGGCTGTAGAATAAGTAAAGATGTCACAGAGGGATTGGCCATTTAAGTACGGGTGTACCAAGTGGCAATCTCCTTAACTTAGAGGAGAGGAAAAAAAAAAGGAAGGAAATTATATTATTCTAGGAAGTGAAGAAAGGTGTGGAAATTGACGTGATGTAATGTAAAGAGACAAGTGAATCTTCTTTTCTGCTCCCCGAGTGTCAGGAATTGGAAGTCACTCTAAGTCTGCTTCGGTTGAACCTCCCCAATGCATCTTCTTCACTTGCTCCCAGTCTCTGTAACTCCGCCAGGATTTCACGCCGTCCGTTTGAAAATCTTTGGTTACACTTAAAAGATTGCTAATTCCAACGAGAGAGAGAGAGAGAGAGAGAGAGAGAGAGAGAGAGAGAGAGAGAGAGAGAGAGAGAGAGAGAGAGAGAGAGAGAGAGCGTTTCATTATTATACAGTGATCAATGTGCATTCCTCCACACATCGTTGACTTGAGGCTCAAAGATGTTGGATTGTCAAGAACTGCGAAACTTGTGAGAGATTTCAAAGCCTTAAGTCATGTCTCGCATAAATTTCGCTTCTCTAAACGCATATAAAGTGAGAAGTCTCTATTTCTTTACTGCAGAACTTCGAAATAACATTAAAAATTAGTAACGTGGTGGGTCGCTGCATCTTATCGAGTGGTTCTCCAGAATGGTTCTCCCAAGTGTCTTTTTTCCCCGAGTGGTTCTACTGACTGGTTCTTCTGTTGTGGTGTTCCCTGATGGTTCTTTCAGTAGTTCTCTTCGTATGGTTTTCCTGAGTGGTTCCCTTTACCCGCATTCACGAGTGGTTCTCCTGAGTGGTTCTGCTGACTGGTTCTCCTGCGGTTCTGTTAACATTCTTCCAAATACGAGTAGTTCTCCAAAATGGTTCTGTAAGTGAAGGTATAAATATAAAGACAGAAACGAGAGACATGAGGGAGGCAGAGAAAAGAGAGAGTTAAAAAGGAGACAGAGGAAGACGAATAAGTCAATAAAAGGAAGACAGATCAAGGGTGAGGCAACGAATGGCCGCAGGGGGAAGGAAGGCTGGGATTTTAGGCACAGGGTAGAGGAGAGAAAAGAGGAGGACGTAACGGGGAAGAAAAAGAAGACAAAAAAAAAAAGAGAATCCGGCGAGAAAGATGAAGGAAAGGAAAAGATAAAGAAAAGAACAGAGAACACACCACAGAAGAAAAAAAAAGAGAAAAAGAAGACGAAGATGAAAAGAAGGGAAAAAAGAAAAGGTGACATGACAGAAAAGGAAAGAAGGAGCGTCCCTGAAGGAATGGAACATAAAGGGAGAGAAGGAAAAGTGCAAGAAATGGAATGGTGGAATGAAGGAAGGAATGAAAGAAGGAAACAAAGGAAGTGTGTTTGGAAAAAGTATCTGAAAAGTGGGTATTTTTTTTTATTTCCGGAATTTTTTTTTATTTTATGAGAGTTTTCTTATCTGCATTTAGTTGTTTATTAATGAAGATGTAAGAGAGAGAGAGAGAGAGAGAGAGAGAGAGAGAGAGAGAGAGAGAGAGAGAGAGAGAGAGAGAGAGGAGAGAGAGAGAGAGAGAGAGAGAGAGAGAGAGAGAGATAGAGAGAGAGAATCATGTTAATTAGCTAATGTCTATTCTGCGTTTTCCCTTTTATTATTTGAATTTTTTCGCTATAGTTAAGTGTCTCTCTCTCTCTCTCTCTCTCTCTCTCTCTCTCTCTCTCTCTCTCTCTCTCTCTCTCTCTCTCTCTCTCTCTCTCTCTCTCTCTCCACGACCCTTTCTTCTTTCTTTATTCTTTAACATTTTCCTTCACATACTTCTTTTGGATTTTTCTTTTAATTT
>NC_087155.1:16389191-16401691 GCF_035594125.1 Scylla paramamosain | reverse complement strand
TGCATACATTGTGACGCGTGCTGGACAACTAACTGCATACATTGTGACGCCTGCTGGACAACTAACTGCATACATTGTGACGCGTGCTGGACAACTAACTGCATACATTGTGACGCGTGCTGGACAACTAACTGCATACATTGTGACGCGTGCTGGACAACTAACTGCATACATTCCTAATCACGAATTTGTCCACAGGAAAAGTCGTGTCGTAAAGATTTCCACATTTTGTTTTAGTTCTCCGTCACAAAAATATTATTTATAGGTGAATAATTGTGAAAATGGTAAGTGAACTTGTTTTAAATTTTCTTATGTTATATTTTAGTTTTTATTTTCCAGAGAAGTTATGTAGCAAACAAGTGAAACATACGATTATTGTGAGAATATGCTAACCACACGTGACTGAATAAAACAGAAACTTCAAAATCAAATCCTTTTGTTATCATGGTTGTCCTTACTTAACATTCGGAACCCTATTAAAAAAAAAAAATACTTGCGTGGACATACAGAAAGGAAAGAGAGAATAGGTTAACTTCTAATTTCCTCAGATACGTAGCTATGTAAGAGACTGCAGTGCAAATGTAAATGCTTAGAAAAACTGTTGATGATCCTGGAACAAAACTACGCGGCAGAGAAAAGGTTAAGCATGCAACATTCTGACACGTGTTCAACAGCTATACAATCCTCTTCACACTGAATAAAGACAGCATAGTAAGTGAATAATGAGTAGCATCCACGAACCAATTGCCCCTTATCTTCCACACTGCTTGGGACGTCGTCTGTTTGTCGGTGAGTGAACCGTGTCTTGTGGAGGCAAATAGCGAGGCGAGCTGATGACATTATTCTGGCTCCTGACAAACTGGTCCTGGTGTTTTTGTACGCTTTTTGTCGTGATAGCATAGTATTGTGACCGAGGCGGCGAAGAAAATACACCTTTCACTTACTAATGCTATAAAATATTCATAGCACTTGAACATTACCAAGAGACCGAATTATACCTCTCTCTCTCTCTCTCTCTCTCTCTCTCTCTCTCTCTCTCTCTCTCTCTCTCTCTCTCTCTCTCTCTCTCTCTCTCTCTCTCTCTCAGCCTCACAGGAAACTTGAGAATATATAACCTTGTCTTGCATTCTTAAACACTTTGCTCTCTAATCAACACTGTTTTCAAAGGCCACAGAGATGATTAGCCGCGTTCCCATGGGGTGTTTTTCCCATTAATGGTGCAGAACCTCTGATAAACTATCACTGTAATCATGAAGACATCCTTGAAATGTCTGTCTGCTAATCTCCACCAGAGCTTGTTAAAAAGCAGTCGTGTTAAGGCCCCAGAACATTTAAGAACATGAACCTTAGAGAAAATTATTCCTTTGTTCAGAAAGCATATAGACATGCTTTTTCTCACATATTTTTATTTATTTATTTATTTATGTTTTTTTTTATGTTGGAGGGACACTGGCCAAGGGCAACAAACAAACAACCAACATTACTTCCACCGTTACATTTATCAGAACTTGTGACTTGGTGAAAGATTTACCTTCGTATTCTTTAACGTTTCGGCGTCTTAGCTAAATTGCTTATAACATTACTCTAGTAGTTGCTCTTATAACATACTCTAGTAGTTGTTGTGGATTTCAAGCCTTTAGAAAATATCTCCTCTGAAAGATAAAAAAAAGAATAAAAAGTTAAGAATACGTGCCTTAAAGCTATGCACACAGACAACAAAAGGAAAACTATCTTGTTCCATCATCATGCCGTAATAACTGTGAACCTCAGTCCTACTCTGTGTGTCTCTTTCATCGTCATCATTGCTTATTATATCACACAAGCTCCTTAGGCCAATGTGATTCTATTTGCACCATGCTTTTGTACTTACATTTCTTATAATACTTAGATAATATTATGACTTCATCAGGTAGCTTATTCCCTCTCCCCTTCCAACACTACAACATAATAATCAACGCCACGTAATGTTGAGCCAGAAGGTGATAGTTTCTGTTATCAGCTGATCTAGATTTTCCTATATTTTTAAGAGTACATCTGAGACAAGGAGTTATGGGGTCTTTAGTGTAATCAGCGTTATCATATTGTATTAACCATGATCCCCAGGCAATGATGATAACCTGTCCACTAATACTCATAAAAGATGCAGTTTATATGACCTTAAACGGTGGACTAAACTTATCTATTCATCGTTAGCATAATTTCCTATGTAATGATAATAATGAGTCCACGAGAACTTTGCTTGGTTGGTTTGGAGAAGCGCTTGTGTTTAAAATAAAGGCGATGGTTAGGGTAAAGGAGCAGGCAACTGTCTGAGTCTAGGAGAACGCTTTGTTTGTGTCTGGTTATCTGAAGTGTTGTGAAGTATTCATAAAAGCAGACTATGAGAGAGAGGTGGCAGCTTCTGAATTTCTGAGGGGGTATAATTAGAACAGAGGAAGAAGTACACAAGACGAACCTCCAGCCAACTTTCGAATTTGCTATTGTATTTTAATCTCTTCATCCAAATTAGACTTAATTCTTCTATAGCACTTGTTTCATACCTCATGTCTATCCCCAAGGTAGTTAGTTCATTGGTCTGGAGAGATAGACGAACACATAATGAATAGTTGTTCTGTGAGAATAGTGATATTTTACCGTGTTGTGTGTGTTTGTGTGTGTGTGTGTGTGTGTGTGTTCAGTGATGGTGGAGTTTGCAATTTAAGGAAGATAGCAGGTATTACAGTGCATTTAGTGCAGTTGCAATATTAGTGACATTTATAGTAGTACTGAGATTTGTGGTGGTGGTTGTAGTACGTAATAGTAGTAGTAGTAGTGGTAATAGTAGTAATAGTAATAATATTGTAAAGCTGTTTCTGGTGGAAAATTATGCAGGTGGTGGTTGTGATAGTAGTGGCAGTGTGTGTGTGTGTGTGTGTGTGTGTGTGTGTGTATACCAGTGACCGACAATGATATGAAATCTCTCTCTAGACAAGCATATTTCCTCGTCTTCATTCACAATCCGTAGCAGTTGTCGTCACCACCACTCACCACCACTTTACAATCACCCACCATCACTAACCTTCCCTCCCTCCCTGTCTCTCTACCACCCTACCGACCTGCCACCCTGCCACTCGCCCTCCGTCCGTCCATTCATTCATTCATTCACTCGCTGCCAGAACTCGTCTTACCAGATTAACTCGTTCTCATCCCTTGCATCATTCAGTATGTAAAAAAAGGTAACGATGCAGCGTGTCAGTTGTTGTGTCTTGTATGGAAACTTGTACTGCCGCGTCACCCCCACTAAGTAAGTAACCGAGTCACTTAGCGGTGTCACCTGCTGCATGTTGACCCACTGCCTCCCTCTGCGTCACATTTCAGGCTTTCATACAATTTTCGTAATCCTTTTTCTCACTTTTTTTTTTATCATGTACGTTTTTCCTGCCTTGCTTTCTCTTCGTTCCAATGTCAAATGATCCTGTTTTTTTCTTTTTTCCTTATTTTTGTCACATTTAAATCTTTCATACTTTTTTTGTCTCTTTCTTTTATTACCACGTACGTTTTCCTGCCCTTCTTTCTCGTCTTACCAACATCATGTGATCCTGCCTCTAGTGTAGATATCAATGAATGAATTGAGTAATTAATCATTCAGTCATTCAGTCAATCAATCAATCAATCAATCACTTTTCCATTCACACACACACGGCCACACCGCCACTTTTCCACCTGCAACATTCACTCTACTCCCTCACTGTGCGTCACTGTCACACTAACCTCACCATCATTTACATCACGAGGCATCACTGTTCCTCCTCCTGTGGCCGTGACGCTCAAACCGGCGTAGCGTCACCTGAAGGTCACAGAGTAACTTTCCTTGCTTTTGTGGAGACTCAAGTGTTTGTCCTCAAGGTCTTATTGAGTTACATGTCTTGTGTTCAGTTTCCTGCTCCTCCCTCTTCTTCTCCACCTTCACCTTCTACTGGCGATGCTCCCGCTCCTCCTCCGGTCCATGCTTGGGAGGCGAACCGTGTGTTTTGGTGTTATTAATCAGTATCATTAAGAATACTTGGCAGGGAGGTAACCTGGACAAGGGGGGCGGAGGTGTGGCGGCAAAACAGACTATCCATCACCCCTGCGCAGACCCCACATTCGCCTCTCCCTGTGCACAAAGAGATAAAGTTTAATTTCTATAATCATCTCCTCGCGAGCCCCGGCGGCCGCGTGTTAGAGCTCATTTCTCTCTCTGGTTTACGAGGCCAGGGCGACGGAGGGCCCGGCCGTCGCAGCGAGAATGGCTTATTAGCCCCGCTTAGCTAATAGGATGATCGCAATTACCGCTAAGGGTTACTTACGCGGCTCCTTCGTCAACAGGCCGTTTAGAGCCAGTGGCGTTCCTCTGCCGTTCGTGAAACCCGCCCTTCCCGCCCGCCCGCCGTCCCTGCCTCGTCTCGTCTCCTCGTCTCGCCGCGCCGCTCGTCGCTGATAGATGGACGGGAGGCGTTGCAATTTGCTTGACATTAATCCTTCCCGCCAGACTCCTCCTCCTCCTCCTCCTTCTCCTTCGTTCTTGTGTCCATCGCATAGCTGAAAAAGAAGAAGAAGAAGAAGAAAACAAGAAGAAATTGAACTGTAGTAGGAAGAAGAGGAGGAGGAGGAGAAGGAGGAGGAGGAGGAGGAAGACCATTAGGAGGAAAAGACCATAAAAAAAGACTTCGCGTATATACAATTTATTTTCCTGACTCATTGTTTGTTATTGTTCCTTTTATTATCATCGTTTCATTTTCGTGTGGCGCATTAACTTCATTTTTATTCCCGCCTCGTGTTCCTCCTGCAGCTCTTTATGACTCCTCTTTTCTCCTCAATGTCCCTCGATGTTCATTGCTACAACCTGCTTTCTTTGCATGTTTTCCTCCTCGCCCACGTCACTCTTCAGGCTCTTCAGTGTTCCCGCTAAGTTTCCTCCTTTTCCTACTCCTCCTTCATCTTTGCCATTTTTTTTCTCTTTCTGTATGTTTGTGTAGTCCCCAGAAAACCCACGTAACACTAACCAGACTAACAGATATGCTACTGTTTGTTATTTCTTTGTATTCCTTCGTGTTTCTCCTTCCTCCCTCCGCTGGGCAGTTTCTCCAATTGTTCACCAAGATATCTTTAGTCCTGCTTAGTGCCTGTTTGTTCTGTCTTTGTATTTCCTCGTGTTTTTCCTCTTTCTCCTCCCCTTTCCTCCTCCTCCTCTCCTGTACACTCTTCCTCCAGCTGTTCATCAAGATATCATCAGTCCTGCCCAGCGCCTTTCATCAGTGACCGCCAGCAGCTTGATCAATCATACTGACTCACTCCACTCCTGCCTCGCCTCTACTAGCTCCTTCCTGCCCCGCCTCGCCCCTCTCTGCCCCGACCCGCCTCGCCTCGTCACTCCCGTACCACCTAACCACTTCATCCCGTTGCACATGACCTCACAGCATCCCGCCCAATGACTCCACGCCCACAGTCTCCCCAGTGGACCGTTCCTCTTGCGTACCTGTTTCTTCCCTCTGACCCGATGTTAGGTGCCTCTCTGCCTCACCCTGCCCCGTTCTGTTCCGCTCCAAACTGACCCATCCACTCTCCTTCCCTGCTACTTGTCTTTTTCATTTCTCCAGGCTGACCTACTCTTCGCCTGCACCTCCCCACGACACAGTATGACCAGTTTTACGTCTCCTATCTACCTCTTTCCTTACTATAGCCATCCAGCCGCTCTTTCTCTCGCTCCTTCTTTCTCTTCTCCTCTTTTTCCCATACATCCGCTCTTCTACTTTGCAATCTGGTAAGACAGGAAGACTGCAGGAGTGAGGGCAGTGACCTTTGTTGTTGTTGCTGTTGTTGTTGTTTTCGTGGTTAACATGATGTGAATTGTTAGTGTTTCTTCTTTTTCTCTGGTGTTAAATTTTATGATTTTTAACGATTCTTCATATATTTTTTTTTTTTTTTATCACTCGCTGCCTTTCTTTCTCTTGTGTTTTCTTATCTCATTCTGCATTTATCAAGTTACCTCTTTTTCTTAGTTTCTCAGTCCCTCTCACCTTCCTTTCTGCCTTTTTTTTTTTCCCAGCATATATCCATTTCTTCTTCCTTCATCCCTTCATTCTCCTCTCCCTTTATTCCTCGTTCTCTAATTCCCTTCTTCATTTTATCCTTTTACCTCCTTTTCTACAATTCCATCTCCCCCTTTTCCCTTCTCCTCCCTCCCCCTCTCTTCCCTTTACGTATTCGTTTTGCAAATATCCTCCATCAAACTAGGCAACATTCCACCATTTCGCACACACACACACACACACACACACACACACACACACACACACACACACACACACACACGAGAGTCAACAACACAATCATCATAATATTTTCTCGGATTTCCTGTGGCAAAAACACGCACTCCAGCAGGAAGGTCTTCAGTCACTGGGTAATTTCTGCAATCATGATAATCTTCCCCTTGAATTGTGGGTGTGAAGTTATGAAGTTTTAGTTGAAAATATCTTGCACATGTGATGGTGTTGCGAGTGTGGCTCAAAGCGCTTTATGTTTCGGGGGATGGTAGTGGCAGTTGTTTGGGGGGAGAGAGAGAAAAAGTGAAGGAAAAAAAATAGAGGAAAAAAGGAAAAAAAGGAAATTGTAGTGGTGGGAAGAATGACTCACTCGCTGATTCACTCTGTCTAGCTTATTGACTGACTCCATAACTGACTAACTGACTACCTACTTGAGTTTTAGGATGGCGGGCTAAGCGACTGACTTATGAGGTGACCAATAGATTAACTGAATGACTTATTGACTGGTTGGCTGACTCACTCACTCACTCACTCATTAAATCATAGTGTTACTTCTCCTCCTCCTCCTCCTCCTCCTCCTCCTTCTTCTTCCCATATCCTCCTTTTATTGCCTTTCTCTCCTCTTACTTCACCTCTTTCTGCCTTTTCCTCAAAGTCCTATAACCGATTTTTCCTCTTTCCCTTAACTACCCTTTCCTGTTCCAACCTATTCCTTTTCATCCCTCTATTTTGTACAAGAACATTTTTTCCTCCTTAACCTTAACCTGCTATAACATTTTAATCTTTTCCTTCTTCCTAAAACTCAGCTTCCTCTGTTTCATCTCTTCTTCATCCTTCTCTTCTTCCTTCTCTTCTTTCTCCTCCTTCAGAAGCCAAGGCACTCCTAAAGGCAGCCAGCGGAGAAGGAAGACAGCTTGAAAAACCAGTTATGAGCGAGGAGAATCATTGTTGCTTTCGGGTAGTTGTCCTTAATGCCACGTTGAGGCGCGTCTAACAGTGCAATCTGTGGCTTTATTTATCCCCCGCCTTCGTCAGGTAACGCCGCGAGCACCTAGCGGAGGAGGGGCAGGCAGGAGGCAGGGGCGGTAATCATGCGGACGTCAGCAGTGTGTCATAAAGTCAGTGGCGTGATTGGCTTGCCTTTGCGACGGTTGCTGCAGAAGTAGGAACGTAAAAAAAAGTACCTAGAAACATAAATGAAAGACATCAGTGTTTTTTTTTTATTGTCATAGAAGTTATTTATCATACTAGGAAACTATGACAAGACTATCTGATTGAAGGTGATGGATTGAGTAGTAAAATCAGACGTAAACTGGCAACAGCAGGATAAGAATATATAGTAAGATTATAAGAAAGTAAGGGAAGCTGCAAGAAGCCGTCTGGCATGCACGTGGCACTCCCTGAACAAAACATATCAACCTAATTCCACACGATGGTAAAGAAGATGAAGAAGTAAAAGAAGAGGATGAGGAGATGAAACAACAACAACAGGAGGAGGAGGAGGAGGAGGAGGAGGAGGAGGAGGAGGAGGCTTATGTTCAAAAGTTCAGTGGATGAGTATAGGTCTGTGTGGTTATAGTGAGTGCAAGATTGAGAAGTGAATAAAAAGAGGAAAAGGAGATAGTGAAGAAAGAGGAACAAAGAAAACAGAAACGGTGATAATAGTGAAGATGCCGAGGAGTTAAGGTCAAGTTCAGGGAGAGGAAGATTTTGGAGGTGGAGGAGGAGGAGGAGGAGAAAGAAGAAAGACGAGGAGGAGGAGGAGGAGGGAGAGGGAGGGGAAGAAATATCTGAGACTAAAAATTATACGAACAATAAGAAATGAATCATAGGTGGAAATATAAACGAAACTCTAATCTTTGAGTCAAAACCTCCACATATCGTGACTACACATTGCACTCCAGCGACGATAAAGAAGAGAGAGAGAGAGAGAGAGAGAGAGAGAGAGAGAGAGAGAGAGAGAGAGAGAGAGAGAGAGAGAGAGAGAGAGAGAGAGAGGAGGAAAAGAAAATATACAAAGGCACGACGATAAAATGATCCTGCCCATGATAATAAATAAATAAGAAACGATGAGAAATAATATACCCAAAGATTAAGAGAGAAAGAAAGATTTTATAAGAGAGACAGAGGAAGGGAGGGAGAGAGAGAGAGAGAAAAAAAAAGCTGAAGCAGTACTCACATTAAGAAACAAAGGTAAAAATACAAATATATAAATCAAACAGAGAAAAAGAAACCTACACACACACACACACACACACACACACACACACACACACACACACACACACACACACACACACACACACACAAAGGGACAACCATTAACAAAAACAAAACAATAAAATCTAGTCAGACCAGCAAAACAAATCCTCAGCACTCCACTAATACGAAGATAAATAAACGGAAAAAGAGAGAAAAACAAGCGAGAATCGTGACAGTATATCAGTGACGCAAGCCTTGAAGGGGGCGCGGTGAGGCAGCGGCAATATTCATGAGGGAACATCAACAAAAGACTCACGCCCTTAGAAGGAGAAGAGTAATTACTATTATTAGACAACCCACGGAGCCGCTGAAGGGGACGAGAAGGAGGAGGGGCCGTCCAGGTGAGGCGTTCCGGAACCCGCCACCCACACCTGCGTTTCAATTAGGAAGCAGAAAGGAATTAGTGAAGCTCAGGGTGGGTGAGGAGTGTCTTGCTGCGTGGCTCAAGTGGCCTGCTGGCGAGGGGGGGTGTGGTGATAGTGGTAGTAGTAGTAGTAGCAGTAGTAGTAGTAGAAATAGTAATTCATAAGTTTATTGGCATAATTTGGAATTACATGCATAAAATGTATAATGGCATACATTTTGTTAGGCATTCGTTTGCACAGAAGCAGAGGAAAAAGAGAATAGGTCAGTTTTATCCTTTCTAGTCTCCAGAATTATTCAAGATACCGGTACGAAAGTAGATTTCTGCAAAGATTTTACAGAATATAACCAAACACCAACAGACTTTTACGTCCATGCATGCAGTAGTAGCAGTAGTAGTAGAAGTAGTAGTAGTAGTAGTAGTAGTAGTAGTAGTAGTAGCAGCAGCAATAGCAGCAGTAAATACTAAATGCACGTGTTTGCCCCAAATTCGGTGTGTAGCTCTTATCGAGTCTCTTCTTGATATACAAAAGGAAAGTAGCTTTTGATGTACCAGATCACTGGAACGAGAAGCAATGCAGGAACAACAACATCCGTGGCAGTAGCTGAAATTTAGGAGCAGGAAGAGGAGGAGGAGGAGGAGGGAGGAAAGAGAAAGGGAGGGAGGAGACCATTATAATACAATATCGAAGCAAAAATCAAGCAGAGGCGAGCAGCATGCAAATGAAGAGCCAATAAAACACGTAATAACCAGTGAAACACGAAGCAGCACTCGCCGCGGCACGGTACCTGCGGCTCGGGGCGGGAGGGGCGGAGGGGCAAGAGGGGCAGGAGGAGAGCCACGATACCTGTGGCTCGGGGCGGGAGGCCACGGGAGGCGAGGCACGATTCCTTCCTCCTTCATGCCTCCTATCGTGCACACTTGACCTTGTGATTTTTTTTAATTGCCGCTCGTAGTTTTTATTGCTTCTTAAATAGTCTTAAGTAATACGCTTTCAAATGTAATAGAAAAGGGAGATGTTCTTGAGATGCTATTTACGTAAGAGCTATTAAGAACGTATTGCAAACTGTTATTAGGTGTTTTGTAGTCCAATGTTATGTTTTTTAAAGAGTTTTTAATAGCGCCATATGTAAAGTAATATCTAAAATTTTGATTATGAGTTTTTTTTTTCTTTTTCTGCCAGTACTCTTAATATTCTTTTGTTATTTTTGATGGTGATTTTTTAATTCCTCAGCATTATCCTTAATGTACTCATAACTTCTTTTATGATCCAATACCAGATTTAACACACAACTTTAACTACTGTACTCAATAACAGATCTAATAAGTGGATACAGTTCTTAATCCTAACTGCGCTGCATCACTCACCTCACTAATATAACCAACCTTCATCCCAATAGTTTTACGACCAATTATGCGCATCTTAAACAAACCGCAACTCCCATTAACAGTAGATCTCTTATTAGTCACAAGATGTACAGCACACTTAATAACTCACAGTACCTCCAATACTTCACACTTACTTCCACCACTAGCAATACAATCTTTCATACTTCCCCAGTGCATTGGTTCGAGGAGCTGTTTTTATGTTCATGGTGAAGAGAGTACAGAAAGGAGAGGTGAGGTGGGGAAGGGAAGGGAAGGGATGGAAGTGGAGGTAGTAACAATAAGTAGGGAGTAATTGGGGGTGATGGAGGGGAGGGGCTTGATGAGGCTCTGTGGGGAATCATGACCCTTCACCTCTTTTATATGTTGTACTCTTCCTCTTCTTCCTCTTCTTCCTACTCCTCCTCTTCCTCCTGTTCGTCTTCCTCCACCTCATTTGTCCTCTTACGTCTCTCTCGTCTTTGATAATTCGATTTTTCTTGTTTTAACGGTTTTATTAGGAGAGAGAGAGAGAGAGAGAGAGAGAGAGAGAGAGAGAGAGAGAGAGAGAGAGAGAGAGAGAGAGAGGCGGGGTTGGGAGGAAGAACCAAACAGACAAACAAACAAAGAATTAGGACAAAAAATAACTAATAATTATATAATTCTCTCTCTCTCTCTCTCTCTCTCTCTCTCTCTCTCTCTCTCTCTCTCTCTCTCTCTCTCTCTCTCTCTCTCTCTCTCACACACACACACACACACACACACACATACACACACACACACACATACACACACACACACACACACACACACACACACACACACACACACACACACACACACACACACACACACACACACACACGCACACACACACTTTTCCCCTCCACACCTCTCCTCACCTGGCCGCCCGTCTGCCTGGCGTCACTAGCGCGGGTAATAACAGTGACAAATCTCATATTCACCCTAATTAGCCCTTCGTGAATCTGAGGGTCCCTGCCAAGCCATTATGTGCCAAATTAGCGTGAAATGGCCTGGTTTTGAGGAGCTCTTGCGCTGAATGTTTCAAGAGAGAGAGAGAGAGAGAGAGAGAGAGAGAGAGGGTGGGGTATGGCAGCAAGATGAGTTAAGAGAGCACGAGGAAAGGATAAATAAAAAGGAATAATCAGAGTGAAGATAATATCAGAGGCGGGTGGTTAGTATATCAGAGAGAGAGAGAGAGAGAGAGAGAGAGAGAGAGAGAGAGAGAGAGAGAGAGAGAGAGAGAGAGAGAGAGAGAGAGAGAGAGAGTGGTACTGTATAATACTAACACGTCAAGTATCGGCGAGGAATGTGTGTGTGTGTGTGTGTATGTGTGTGTGTGTGTGTGTGTGTGTGTGTGTGTGTGTTTGTGTGTGTGTGTGTGTGTTGCCATGATATTGAGTAGACGGCTTGTAATGGGTATTTCCTGGCGCCCCGTGTGTGCCCCTTGTGCCAGCTCGTGTCGCTCTGGTAAACTCGTGCCTTACTTTGTCTGTGCGGGTAAACTCATGAGAATGTTACCTAGTGTAGACTCTACTATACATAGAATCTTAAATATAAGTTACCTCACTACTAGTAAACTCTGGATGATGTAGTTTTCCCTAGACTTTATTGCACATGGAAACTCAGATATGTAAACTCGACTCATAAGTTCTCGTTCTACATGTAAACTCACTGTTATGTAAAAGCTGGTAATCGTGTGAATCCATGAGCATTAGAACTGTGTACTTTAGAAGCTTATGATAACTATTATTTGTGTCTTACGTTGTTTTCGTAGTTCCTGTAGAAATATATGTATGATGGTATGGTAGATGCGTCTCACACACACACACACACACACACACACACACACACACACACACACACACACACACACACACACACACACACACACACAGACACACACATGTATGAACGAATAAAAAAAACATTTCCTGAAAGCTCAAGCACACATACGTATATTGGAATGAAATGGAACTAATAGACATAAATTAAAACGAATGAAAATCCGTCATCAAAATTATAGACTGTGTTAGGGATGAAGTAAATTAATATAATGGATATAAATTGAAATAAGTTAAAGTCTATTAAAATCACAGGCCATATTCATAAACACACTGACAATAACATCAAACAAAAGAATTTAAGCTTAAAACTTCCTTGAAATTTAAAATAAAATTAGGAAGTAATGAAAAAAAACGAAG
>NC_087155.1:16379191-16386691 GCF_035594125.1 Scylla paramamosain | reverse complement strand
TGCTTATCATCAGTGCCATTATATTCGACTCCAGGGTGCATGAGAGAGAGAGAGAGAGAGAGAGAGAGAGAGAGAGAGAGAGAGAGAGAGAGAGAGAGAGAGAGAGAGAGAGAGAGAGAGAAAGGAAGAGACGTCGTGATATCTTATTTAGCCTGAGCGTGTTGGTTTAGATAAGGTGTCAAGCCCCTGGAGCCTCGGTACTTTGTTGAGGATGAGCTCCGGGGGGCGTTGATAGATGGGGAGATGGAGAGATGACAGAGAGAACGGCTGGAGGAATGGAAGTGATGGGAGTGATGGGCGGAGGACTCGTGTAGGGACAATATGGGAAAGGAGAAGGAAGGAGGAGGTGATGGAGACCAGAAAGGATAAAAGGAAAGGAAGGGGAAAGTGAAGGGTTTGATAGGAGAGTCGAGTGGATGGGAAGAAAGATAAAAAAAAACAAAGATGGGTGGGGGACGTGAAGGGACAGAGTATAGAGGGAAAGAAAAATAGGGAAAATAGGGAAAAATGAGAATGGGGAGGAGCACAAGGGACAGAGGGAAAGGTGAAGTGTATAAGTGAAGAGTTTGAAGTCTGGAAAGTGAGAAACAGCGAGAGAAGAAGAAATAAAAATAGAAAATGAGGAGAAAAGAAAGGAAGAAAGGAGGAATAAATAGTGAAGATAAGAAAGAACAAAAAAATAAAGAAAAGATGCATGAAGAGCTGAAAAACGAGGAGAGAGAGAGAGAGAGAGAGAGAGAGAGAGAGAGAGAGAGAGAGAGAGAGAGAGAGAGAGAGAGAGAGAGAGAGAGAGAGAGAGAGAGAGAGGACAAGGCTATAAGAAAAAAAAAAAAAAAAGGATAAATAAAGGGTTGAAAAACGGAGGAAGGGAGAGAGAGAAAAAAATAAAATAAAAATACCAAAGCAAATCGGTGTAAGCATTTTATTTATATTTTTTTTCCAGCAGTGAGAGTGAGTGAGTGTGAGCAGGCGATGTTTATGTAAAGGAGGATATAATATTTATAAAGGTGAGTTGTTTACTGCAGGTGTAAAGTTAGACTTGTGGCAGGTGTGTGCGTGTGGGGAGAGACGAGAGGATAGGAGAGGATAGGAGGCATCGTTGCGTGTGTGTGTGTGTGTGTGTGTGTGTGTGTGTGTGTGTGTGTGTGTGTGTGTGTGTGTCTGCTGGCTGTTCGCATACACACACATACAGCGGGCAGCGTTGTTAGGGAGGGAGGAGGTGCACCTGTAGCTTGTCTGGTTACTGGGCGGGGCTGTCGTCTTCATTATGCACAGGATCGCAGGTGGTGCTCCAGCCAAGGGTAGCGTCTGGCTCTGGGAACTGATTGGCTTATGGCACCGCGAGGAAGATATAATTATGGCGGGTAGGGTTACGAGAGAGCGTTCCCTCACTCACCAGGGAAAAACAGCTCTAAGCCAGGTCTCGGAACCTTTATGCCGGAAAATGAACACTGTACGAGTATTAGCCGCTAAATTTACCATCTTTCCTTTCGACGATTGTGCGAAGATGTAATTTTAATTTAGGGTTAAGAGAGAGCGTTGCCTCACTAAAAGAATCCACTAAGCCAGTCAGTCGAATTCGTAACCTTTAGGCCGGAAACTAAATATTGTGCGATTATTAACCACCAAATCTTACCATCTTTCCTTTCAGCGATTGTGGAAAGATATAATGTTATTGGGTAAAGTTACGAGAGAGCGTTGCCTCACTCTCAGAAAAAAAAAATAAAATTGAACCATGATTGAATTCGTGACCTTTTGGCAGAAAACTGAGCACTGTACGAGTATTAACCACTAAATCGTTCTGTCTTTCCTTTCAACGGTTGTGGGCAGATATAATCATAGAGGGTAGGGTTACGAAAGAGCGCTGCCTCATTCACCGATGTAACAGTTTTGCAGTTTATTGAAAGAAAACTACATAAATGAGGGTTACAAAATAAGACAGGTAATGGAGATAGGGACACAAAGAAAAAAAAAAAAGACAGCAAAACACTCGTAAGTCTAGATTGAATTCGCAACTTTTATGCTGGAGAATTAACAAAGTATTAGCCACGAATTCTTACCATATCTCAAAGACTGTGGCCATTGGTTTAAGTAAAGGAGTGTTGGTAGAGTTCTGGGGTCGAGGCTCCCTATAAGATATGAAGCAAAATATGGCTCACGAGTTTAACCACTAAACATTACCATATTTCTCTCCATATCACTGATTTAAGCAAAGAAGTGAAGGTAGAGCTTTGGGAGTAAGGCTTCCTAAGATATACGAGTAATGCAGAGATTTTGGTGGCCACCTTTCTGCTCTCACGTGTCGTACTATTGTTTTCCAAGTCGCTGCCTGTCTGTATGTAACACTCCAAAGGCTACTGACCACCTTTTGCCTCCTGTCCCTAATAACGTCACTATTCTTGAGGATGCCGAATTTGCTCCAGTATTGAGACAGCTTCTTGTATTTTGCATGAGGTGTGTGTAGTCATCCAAACTTGTCTATTATCACGTTCTTGTAAAGTGAAAGTGCCTCACCTGCTGCATACAAACGACCACTAATGGTATCTTAACCATTAACATTTACAGCAGCTTCTTTAAATAATGTTCCTCAAGACAAAATTGCTCTTGTACAATTGTGTGGGATCTTGTCCATTATCACCATATAGTAAAGTATAAATGCCTCACCACCACTGTTATTTTAGACATTAATCTTCAGGGCAGCTTTTCTAGATAATGTTTCTTAAGACAAAATGACTCGTAGAATTGTGAGGGATCTCCAGTGTACAGGGCACGCCTCTCTTTCCGTAGGACACACCTGTGAACGAGCCTACTTTACTGCCTGCCACTCGCTCCCCACTGAATGCAAACAACCCTCAAGTAGATACAGAAAATGATAGAAGAGGAAGAATGTGTGGGTTTGAATAATCAATCTTTCCTCCATTGCTGAGTTATAGCCTTTTTTTTTTTTGCATGTATTTTTTGTCCATAATTGTGCTGTGGAGGCCATGAATTATGTGTGAAAAATGTAAAGCTACATAAGTTACCCTAAAAAAATCTTAGCGTAATAGTGAGGTTTGGGTGTGGCGAAGGCAGACGTGAAGCAGGTGATGATAAGTCTGTGAATATGTAGACTTATTGTAGAGTAAGTGCACAGGAGAGGAGTCAATAGGAATCCCTGGACGTCACGCGGCCACGGTGACTGATGGGCGTGGAGGTGACGACCCCAAAATCATAGCGTAGTAGTGAAGTTTGAGGGTAGTGAAGGCAGACATGAAGCAAGTGGTGTCAAGCCTGTGAATATGTAGACATATTGTAGAGGTGTCAACGGGAAGTCCCTGGGCGTCACGAGGGCATGGTGACTGATGGCGTGGAGGGTGACGAGCAGGAACGAGTCATTCGTATACATTTTGCACGGGGGACGCCGCGTCACGAATGCCTGGACGCGTCCCAAGCACCTCCCGGGGAATTCAGCGCCTCATTCCGGGGACATTCATCATCTAGACCTCAATAAACCCACAAAAAATAACACATTCGCTTATCCAATACTGAACTGTGCTGAAATATAAAAACAATATAAAGACACGAATATCATGGAGATTTCTGAGAGTTGGCAGCAGGTGGACGCGCGCCACGGCCCCGCGATACCTTATTCCCGCCACTATTAGCGCCATAACTCACATAACTCACCCACTCCGGCACACAAAACATGCAGGACTCAGCTCAGGCACCGATCCAGCTCCTCGTGACGGCACACTCTGAGGGACGGCGGTGAGGCTTGGTGCAAAACTGTGGGTGTCCACGGCAGCGGTGGTCGGCGGCCTGCTGCTTTCCTCACTTGGGCGTCACTGCTGAAGGGCGACCGGTGTGTCTTGTCCTCGTGGTGGCTACCGAGAACATTGCATCAAGTTATCCCTCAATTTTCTTGTAAGTTACAGTTTAATTAGGGAAGATTAACAGTTGTAAAATGGTGAACAAGACGGTGAACAAGAAGTGTGTGTGAAGAAAGAATTTGTAAGGTGAATGAATCAGGAACTGAGGAAGGACTAAGTGTGTGTGTGTGTGTGTGTGTGTGTGTGTGTGTGTGTGTGTGTGTGTGTGTGCTTGATGAGGCTAAGCACGTTTCCTTGACGCTCAAAAGACCTCAACAAGTTTTCACGTGTCAGTTGACGGTCTTTCAATATTTACTAAACGCAGCTTATTTAGTTACGAAAACATTGAAGCTCCTATGCCGCGAGAATAAGTCACAATATTGCTTCTCTGGAAAGGCATTTCATCATCTAAACCAGTGTTTCTGTTCTACACATCCCCAGCGGATTCCTTCCTCCTTGTAGACGCACAACAACCAAAGACTGTTTATAAACAATACATGCTAACGCTCCTGTACTGTAGAGGACGAGCAGCAGAGGTGGCGGTGGGGCTGCAAGGGTATCCACGCACCCTTCCTCACTCCCTTAACTTGTCAGGGGGATTAAGATAGTGTCCGTGTCAGCCAGCGCGCCGCGGATGAGCGTGGCGAGCAGAGGGAAAGACAGTGTGGCCGCCCGACGTCAGGCGATAGACACACCGTGATGTGCACACTGGCCCGGCGAGACAGCTTTGAGAGAGAGAGAGAGAGAGAGAGAGAGAGAGAGAGAGAGAGAGAGAGAGAGAGAGACCAAGAAAACTCCTCAATAAGTACGTACACCCCGGCGGTATCTTCCCTTCGCGTGTGTGTGTCCTCTGCAGGCCGAGGCGTGCTGAGGAGACCTGAGGCGTGCTGACAGCCGAGAGGGGCGCTGCGGCGGTGGCAGGGAAATCTATCAAGACGTCCACAAGAAGTTAATTGGATTTGTGTTTATATGGAAATCTGTGGTGTGGTGGAGCGATTCTTTGTCAGTCTGACAGTGGCGGCGGCAGCGGCGGCGGCGGCGGTGGTGGTGGTGGTGATGGTGATGGTGGTAGTTGTGGTAGTCGTGCACATGATGATGGGGGGTAGTGGTGGCAGTGGTGGTGGTGGTTGTGGTGGCTGTGGTAGACTCTTCATATCCATACAGAGGGCGAAGAAGGGACGAAAAAGGCTTACGGTACATCTTTACCATCTGACACGAGGTGCACCAACCACCACCACCACCACCACTACTACTACTACTACTACTACTACTGAACACTCGCTACAGTCTCCCATACATTACCACCATCGTTTTCCCGGTGCTAGCTAACCTCACAGTTTCGTAGTAATGTGGAAAAATCTTCACTACAAGAATTAAACTCTCAGTGTCTCTAGCATCAACCGCTCCCTCACCCAATACCCAAGAACACCTGTCTCCTATCACCACCTTCAGTCCCTCCCCATACACCTTACACAACCAACCAACACGCAAAACAACCAGTCCAAATCCTGATAACTATAACACACACACACACACACACACACACGGGCAGGGCCACTCTCAGCCACGCCTCCGTCACCTCATCAGCCACACGCGCCGCCACGCCATCAGCAGCTCCCGGGAGGCCATGTGTCACCATAAGTCTGACCGCAATGTACCACCGCACACCTCGCCTTCCTGGAATCTTGACACGCATTGCCTCTCTTCCCTTGCCCCCCTCCTCCTCCCCTTCCTCCTACGACTACTGCTATTACTACTATTACTCAGTCCGTCCTGTCGTCCTACCTTTCTCCATCATCACCCTCTCTCATTCTTTTTTCTCGCCTTTTTCTTCCCGTTTCCTTTCCTCGTCCATCTTCTTTCATTGGTGTACTTTAATGTGGTTTGTCTCTTCTCTCGCCATTTTTCCATCAGGGCACTATACTCTTCTTCTTCTTCTTCTTCTTCCTCCTCCTCCTCCTCCTCCTCCTCTTCTTCTTCTTCTTCTTCTTCTTCTTCTTCTTCTTCTTCTTCTTCTTCTTCTTCTTTTCTTTTTGTTCTTGTTGTTCTTCTTCTTTTGCTTCCTCTTCTTCACTTTCTTTTTTTTTGTCATTGTTCCCATCTACTATTATGCGTCGCTAAGCTCCTCCTCCTCCTCCTCCTCCTCCTCCTCCTCCTCCTCCTCCTCCTCCTCCTCCTCCTCCTCTTCATTATCACTCTTCTATTCCATCTCTTGCCTTCACTCCTTCCTCTTCACCTGTCCCGTCCAGTCTTCTTTTCGCTCCTGTTTTTGTCTCACTTGAGAATCTCATTTATGTGTGTGTGTGTGTGTGTGTGTGTGTGTGTGTGTGTGTGTGTGTGTGCGCGTGTGTGTGCGTGTGTGTGTGTGTGTGTGTGTGTGTGTCACGTTAACAAATATACGAAAAAAAAAAGGAATTTGATTTACTTCAGCTATCAGTCAGAGAGAGAGAGAGAGAGAGAGAGAGAGAGAGAGAGAGAGAGAGAGAGAGAGAGAGAGAGAGAGAGCGACACCTACACGCCTTCTAGGAACACCTGTGCTAAATAAACATTCCGTCTTGCATGTCTTCTTTATATCACCAAACTTTAATTCTTTTTCTCTTTTTCCCTCCACAGATTTGCCTGCACGGACTGACTTAACTGCCCAGACTTGTAACGTGAGTACCTGTGTGTGTGTGTGTGTGTAGGACGAATGTAAAGTGAAGGAAATATGTTTACCTTTTATTTAATTGTAAAGTGTTCGTGATTCGCTAAACTTTATTCACTCGTTCAGTATTTCACTCATTCGTTGGTTTATTCACTCAGCCACGAACATAACTGACTGTTTTATTCATTCAGTCATTTACGTTTTCTCTCTTTTCACTTGCTCACTCGTTCATTTTACTGGTTCATTTTCTTTCTCGCTTGTTCATCGGCTGATCCACTCAGCCAGTCACTCAGTTCACCCAGTCACTCATTCACTCCTTAACTCTATTTATTGACCTATCAAATTACCTCCTGCCGTAAAGTTTAAAGGGCAGTTAAATTTATGTAAATAAAAAAAAATCTAGTAGTTTCTGTTTTGATAGACTGAACGGAGCGTGACCTCCATTAAACCTGTGTTGATCTGCATTATATTACTGTTTTGTTAATATTTCTGTACGCGAGGCAAATTTTCCTTACGATTTGATCAAATTAGTATTAGTTAAATGTGGCTGTTGGTGTAGTAGCTGTGACTGTCCAAAAGAAAGAGCTGAAATAAAAAGGAACAACAGCAGGGAAATCATAAGCAGCAAGGGTAATAGAGGTAGCAGGAGCACCCAACACAACACAAGTGGCAGCACATATATACATACATACATCTTCCCTTACCACGTTTTCTGTTGTGCCTCAAGGATATAAACAAAAAGCGCCTCGTGTCTGTTCCTCGCGGTGCGTTTCCCCAGCCTCGCCCTCTGGTTTGGTCTGGTCTGGTCTGGTCTGTGTTTGGTGATATCAGGTAATGTGCCTTTCTCTCATCCTCCTCCTCCTCCTCCTCCTCCTCTATTTTTCACACAACATAATAACACCAGCACCCTTTCTTTCTCCTTCCTTTCTTCTCCTGACCATTTTTTCCCCTTCTCTCCTTCTACCGTTCTCTCTCTCTCTCTCTCTCTCTCTCTCTCTCTCTCTCTCT
>NC_087155.1:16369191-16376691 GCF_035594125.1 Scylla paramamosain | reverse complement strand
AGGAGAGGTTATGAGAGAGAGAGAGAGAGAGAGAGAGAGAGAGAGAGAGAGAGAGAGAGAGAGAGAGAGAGAGAGAGAGAGAGAGACCCGCAAAGTAGACAAAGAAAAAATGAAAAGTATGGAGGTAGAGGAAGTGAAACGGAAAATGACGGAGAAGGAAAAGGTCAACCCAAGAAAGAGAGAGACTGGGAGGAGGAGGAGAAGGAGGATGATGATGAGGAGGAGGAGGAATGGGAGGAGAAGAAGAAAGACTGCGGGGATCGGAAAGTGTAGGAGGAGGAGGAGGAGGAGGAGGAGGAGGAGGAGAAGTGGGACTGGGAAGAGTCGTAGTTGTAGTCGTGGTCGCAGTCGGAGGAAGAAGAGGAGGAGAGGAGGAAGAAGAGGAGTCTGGGTACAAAGCTGCGCCTTTCAGAAGTCATTACGGGGAGATGCGAGTCATTTAAGAGACGCGTGGAATGACTGCGAACTCCGGAACGGCGAGGGTGTTGCGGGTGTCGCCGAGACTCCCTGCTGCCCCCGGGAAGCTGCCTAATGAGGGATGGTCGAGGAAGGGGAGGTGGTGGTGGTGGTGGTGCTGGTACAAGGACAGAGAAAGTAAGGTGCAGGAGGTGTAAATGTAGAAGGCTAGGTAGTAGTTGGAGGAGGAGGAGTAGGAGGAGGTAGGACAAAGAAAGTAAGGTGTGGGTGTAGATGTATAAGGAGGGAAGGAGAGTGGGTATGGGTAAAAGTTGAAGGAGGAGGTTCAAGGACAAAGAAAGTAAGGTGTAGATGTGTAAAAGTAGTAAAAGTAGATGAAGATGGAAGAACTGCAAGAGGAAAAGAAAATTAAAATGATGAAAAAAGAGGAAAAGAAGGAGGAGTTAGAAGGACATACGAAGAGATGGAGGAGATGCAAGAGAAGCAGAAACTAGAAGTTCTACAGACGAAGGGGCAAGGAGGAGGAGAAGGAGGAAGAGAATGAATAGGTCAAAATGACTTGGAAATACTAAATAAGTGTAAAAAAAAGCGGAGAATTTTGGCGGTGTTGCAGACGAAGAAGGAGGAGGAGGAGGAGGAGGAGGAGGATTGGGGGAGGAGGAGGAGGCGGCGGCAAGGGATACTAGGGAATTACTTTGATACCACCGTGTACTTGGCATGCGAGGGCGGGTGGCGGGAGGTAATGGCTGGGGAGGAGAGACGGAGGAAGGGAGAGAGGGAGAGAGAAAGAGACGTGGAAGGGAGGGAAGGAGGGAAGACGTGTGGCTTGAAAGTGAGGAGGAGGAGGAGGAAGAAGAAGAAGAAGAAGAAGAGAGACTGCAGGCCCGGGCAAGAGGTAATAGCAAAGAGGATGGGAGGCGGAAGGGGCAAGGGAGTGAATAAGATAGTCGAGTGTTTTGTGAGACATAATGAAGCAGTGAATCATGTCAATGAGGCTGTTTCGAGGCTCAGTTAGTGCCCACTATCAGCTCTGGCATGGCGGAGACACACACGGCTCCAGGCGAGGGGGAGGGGAGTGTTGAGTGGGAAGGAGGGATTGTGTGTGTGTGTGTGTGTGTGTGTGTGTGTGTGTGACTCTAAATGCACACTTAATTCGTACACATAAAGAAACATGTACATGGACGTGTAGACAGTCAGAGGGAAAAAGAGGAAAGCGCGCGCGCACACACACACACACACACACACACACACACACACACACACACACACACACACACACACACTTACAAGTTGGACTTTTGAGATAATTGAAAGCAAATTAATGTTTTCGAGAAGCAATATAAGCAAGTATTTGAAGATCCCGTGCGTCTCCTGCCTTCCTGACCTGACCCCCGCACGCCACCCGGGTTACTGATGCATAGATATGATAATGTGCAGGAGACAAGGCGGAGGCGAGGCGACAATATAGCGCTTTGTCTCATCCTAAGAATATTAGTACGGAGGAGGAGGTTTTCATGCTTATAAGTCCGCCTCTTCTGGTTGCCTTTTGTGAATTGGCAGGAGAATATAGTGGCTGTATTCTTAAGCCACAGGGAAAATAATGATCACAGTAGTAGTAGGAGTAGTGGCGGTGGTGGTGGTCGTGGTGGTGATGGTGGTAGTATCATCATTATTATTACCTGTCGTTGTAGAATCCTGAAGGCCACAAGAGAGGAAGCTTGTCACTAGCAGTCTGGGCAGTGTGTGCATCACGTTTGCCTTCCTAGTAGTCCACACTGGCGACAGATGGCCTCCGCTCCAGCTATTTAATATATTTCCTTTTTTTTTTTTTCTAACATCCAAACACAAAGCCATTAAATTAATGATACGAGAACTCATGGATTTCTGCAGAGATAATAATAGAATTGCTTTGCCTTATAAGAGAAGCGTCAAGTCAAGCAGACGCAGAGGACACTGAGAGAAGAAAGAAGAGCTGCCACGAGACAATGCCTTCTATCTTCCTCAGTCTTCACATTCTAACATTCTTAACGGAAAAGCTTCTTACTTACTCAGAATCCTAACCACACTGCACTGGCCGGGATAGGTCGCTGCCTGCCTTGCCGCCTTGCCTCACTCCACGCCCTGACGCCCGCCGCTGTCTGTCGCTGCGGGGTCGCGGTGCACTGAAGTGGAGCGTCCTAACAGGGCTCGCCGCTCCCCTCTGCCGCCACTGTGCAGAAACCTGATCCCGGACATTCATACTGATAAATGTAACCAGTCTGGCGGAGGGAAAATATAACAGCGGGGAAACTGTGCTGGTGGGAAGGTGGATGTAGTGTTGGAGATTATGATGACAGTCATGATAATGGTGATGGTGGTGGTAATGTTGTATTAATATGACTTTGACAGCAATAATGGTAGTAATAATAACACAAATTGTGACATTATTAGATATTTTAGTAATTTTAGTAATTTTAGTAATGACAATGATGGTAATAATAATGATATTGATAAACAACAATAACAACATCAATAATGATAATAATAATAATAGTAATAATAATAATAATAATTATTATTATTATTATTATTATTATTATTATTATTATTATTATTATTATTATTATTATTATAGCAATAATAATAATAATAATTATTATAATAATAATAATAATAATAATAATAATAATAATAATAATAATAACAATAACACCAATAATAATAATGACAAACTGCCTCAGCTTGCTACTCGGCGTCTCCAGACAAGGATGGTGAACTCAAATGAATAGTTATTTGGGGAAGATTCGTCCAGAGAGAGAGAGAGAGAGAGAGAGAGAGAGAGAGAGAGAGAGAGAGAGAGAGAGAGAGAGAGAGAGAGAGAGAATAGTCACATTCCCGCCACACAAGGGCAGCAGAACATTTGGTCCATCGTCACCGCCGGCGGATAATGATATATGATTTCCCAGCCTGACGTCGCTACTTGTGCCAAATGTTTGTTTGCGAGCCAAGCCTTCGACTCCCCCAACCCCGCAGGTAAATACGTGTTGTGTTGTGAAGTCACTGACTTGTAGGAGTTGTGTTGTGAAGTTACTTGCTTGTAATAGTTGCGTTTCTGAAGTCTGTTGTTTGTATAAATTTTGAGATCATTTTTTTTTAGGTGTTTTTCCTTAAGTTTTGTGAGTTTTAAGTCATTTTTCTCTACGTGTTATGTTTTGAAGTAGCTTTTTTTTATATAAATATTTGTTTTGACGTCACTTTCATGTAGGAGTTGTGTTTTGAAGTACTTTCTTGTAGTTGTGTCTTAGAAGTCATATTTTTGTACAAGTTATGTTTTGAATTCACTCCCGGTGTTCTGCTTACAATAGCTGCCCTTCATAGTCCAAAAATGAATATTTGAGAAGTATATACCTGTATATGCAATAACTGTATTTACATTTCCCAGGAAGCGTCTTGTGCAGTTCAGTTAACTTCTTGCAGTCCTCTTATCTTATTGTGATTTTGTGTATAGTCACAGTTTGCTGTCTGAACATCATGTGATAAATATTTTGAAAAAGCAGACCAGAAGAGATGGACAAGATAAGAGTAAGTAGTAAATTTGCAGATTAAGATTCACATATTACTGATTTAGATAATACGTTGATCTGAAAATTGGAATAAAATGGAAAGATGTCTTGGAGTAAATTACTAACTAGCAACAAGTAATGGAGTGTAGAGTGGTGATCAGTCACATAACATCAAAGGAGGTGAAGGGGCGTGTCTTCTTCGCCAAGTTGATTTTGAACAGTAGTTAGTTGCTTCTTCAGAATGTGTCTCAACTGAGTGTCCCCTAGAATATTCCTTAATTTTCATCTTCTTGTCAGTTTGAAAGTGTGGACTCCTTTTGGCAAGCTATTGTTGTTGTTGTTGTTGTTGTTGTTGTTGTTGTTGTTGTTGTTGTTGTTGTTGTTGCCGTCTTCGTTATATATGCTATTGTTATTTTATCATCATCATCATCTTTTTCTTTATTTCGTTTTCTTTATCATCTACTTCTTCCTCTTCTTTTTGGTGGTGGTGGTGGTGGTGTTTGTGGTGGTGGTACAATGCCTGTCTCAGTTGTTATTGTTACTATTATCTCCCACCACAATTGTTCATTAGTTCATGAATATACAAAATCCATCACATCTGGCAAACTCGTTCTCCAAAGGCTGACATTCATTATACAAGTGCAAAGCAGGGTGGCGTCTCATTGTCCAGTCACCACGCCTGTGTCTTCCTCGTGAACTCCACCTGCAGACACACACACACACACACACACACACACACACACACACACACACACACACACACACACACACACACACACACACACACACACACACACACATATCCTGCCTCACTTGACACACTTTAAGGCGCTGTGTTGGTGGCCTCACACTCTTTGGAAACGGCGGAGGTCTCTGCTCCTCATTGCTGGACAACCTAAGATTACTGCCTCCCACCCCTTATGGCTCAAGATCAAGACAGCTGCATCAAACGTGTACAGTCTTCTCTTACACTGGTATAGAGATGGCACATGACACTGCTAACATACTCTCACATCAGTTTACTAATATTATGTAACACTTTTCTTCTTTTCTTTATTTTTTTTCTCTTTGATGTAATTTTTTAACACTCTAAACCTGAATTGATTTTTTGTTTTAATATTTCTTTTTCTTTTTTTCTGCGGGGGGGATGGAGAGGGAGAGATAATTAGAGCATCTTTTTCTTATGTTTCTTTTTCTGAGTTTGTTTTTGCCCTTGGTCTGCCTCCCTCGTACATAAAAAAATATTGTGCATCAGTTTATTTTAATTTCTCATTGTGTTTATTTATTTATTTATTCATCTATTTATTTATGTATTTATGTATTTATATATTATTCATTCATTTATTTATATATGTATTTATGTATTTAATTATTACTTATTTATTTTTTCCTTTAAGATATTTACCCTTTCCTTCACCTCCTCTGACACGTATCATCTCTCCTCCACCTCCAGCGAAACAAGAACACCATCTAACAATATTTTTACTCCCATTACACCTTCACACCATCGCTTTATAAAACACCACTGTAATTTTTCCTCTCCTGTACCACCACTAACTCAACAAATCCCATAAAAAGACATCATATCATCCTACAGTACACGTCTCTACTAACACGCAATGATCCCATTATACATTCTCCATTTTAACTCGCTATCACTTAAACATTATACAAGGGAATTTCTCTCTGCACCAATATTCTAACGTCAACAGAACACTATACCATTACCCGCCACAAGAGAGCACTCCAGCTTAACCCAGGCCAGCCCAGCACCGGCTTTTCCCCACTCCCGAGTCAGCCACGGCCCGTCAGTATCCGGCTCAGCATCGCATGACCGCCTGATGAGGTCGCTCTCAGCCTCGCCTCCCACTCAAGACAAAAGACCAGCGATCACTTGAACTTTTTCTGCTGCTTCCCCAAGACGTTTACTGTTGATTGTTTTGTGACATTTATCACTTTTATAGATGTTTTAAGAGAGGTTTTACAGTTTGTTCATTCTTGCGTAAAATTTTTGAGGGTGCCGTTAAGTTTTCGCTTTTTTTTTCGTTTTTTTTTCTTTATTTTCTTTTGGCATTTCATCGTTTTGGATGTGACAGAAAAGTTTAACAGTTAATTTTTGTTCTAAATTTGTGAAAGTATTTTTTTTTTTTTTTTTTTTGTAATATCGTATATTCTTTTTTTTTTTAATGTCTGAAGATCATATGAAATTTTCGTTTCCTTTTATTTATTTATTTTTTTTTAAGCGTAAATCATTGGACATATTAAAGTTTCATATTCAATTTCTGCGACTAATTTTCGAAGACCACATTATTAAGTTTTCTTAGTGATATCCATGACTTGAAATATAGGTTTAAGAGAAGCTGCTCCTCTTCTTATCCTTTGAGACTTGTAATGTTGTGTCTTGCATCCTTCCACCCTGACATCACAACACATCTTGTCCTTCACCACCACCACCATCACCACCACTGCTTGTGATACCTTGAGAGTTGCAGTGTTGTGTCTTGCATCCTCCCATCCTGCCATCACAACACACCCTGTCCTTTATCACCACCACTACCGCCACCAGCACCACTACTCCAGCACCCATCACTGCCATGCATCTACACCTTGCATCCCATGAACCGTGACGGCGATAGTGCAATCCAGCCCCTCCCTTCATCCCTTCATGCTCCCATTGCAACTGGAATCCATTATGATCCACACCTCTCGTGCTCCGTTAATGAACACTCGCGGGTTCCTGTCTCAATAATCTTGTTTATTTCTCGAGTTTTCTTGGTCATCTGGTTTTGATTTCTTTAGGGCGTAGATGTAACGGGATTCAACCTTGTTACGGTTGTCGCCTCATTTCCTGTTCGCCTCAGCCGCCCCTGTCACCTTTCTGCAGCCTCAGGTGTGTCTGTCAGGTGTGTCCGCTGCGTGCCCCTCACCTGCGTGTCTATGTGTGTGTGTGTATGTGTGTGTGTGTCTGTATGTGTGGGACTCGTCACACATCACTTGCCTTCCTTATATTACTCTCACCTCAATGAACTCAATTTAGTCTCGCCTCCCACTACCCAGAAGTCATCTAGGTATTATAGGAAAACAAAAAAAGAGAAGAGGTGATAGCAGTAATAATACAAATAGGACCAAGAACAAGAGAGACGAGAATATAGTAAAGAAAAAAAAACGAGTAGAAAACTATCAGCTAACTGCGCATCGAACTCTTTTAATGTAGGTTTGTATTATTTATATTTTTATACTGAGGTTCTCCTGCGTGTCCAGACTGTCGATGAGGTGACGGCTGTGGTGGCGGCGGCTGTGTGGCGCGGCAGTCATTGTGCTCCTCATTAGGCTCACCTCTCGAAGATCACCTTGCCTGGGAATCAAAGGCAGTATGAGTAAGTAGGTGATAGGAAGGCGATTTTAAAACCACCCCGTTGTACGTTAGAAAAAAAAAATAATAATATGATAAAAAATAAAAACGGGTCAAGTATTTTTACGAGGCACATGTGAAGCTTTGAATGGAAGTTTATTATGTGTCTGGTCTTTGCACTTCTATCTG
>NC_087155.1:16361691-16364191 GCF_035594125.1 Scylla paramamosain | reverse complement strand
AAAGGCCAAGCTGGTAAATATTCGCATTCTCATTGGTGTTTTTCTTAATGTTTATAGTGAATTCGTGTCAAACTATCCGTACAATTATAGAAACTTCCTTGAGAACCACCAGAATTGCCAGTAGAGCTTGTTAAGAATGGTGAAGAGGAGACGTCTTTCATATTTATTACTTCCAAAGAGCACAAATATAAAATAGTCGCATTTTCATTGGTGTTTTCCCTGATGTTTATGTAGTTTTTTTTTTTTTATGTTAAACCCTCACTACATTCAGAGAAACTTCCTGAAAAGCCACTATCATTGCCAGTGGAGCTTGTTAAAGAAATATGCCCAGAATTCTTGTTAAACTATCACTACAATCATTAAAGAAATTATTTCCTAGAAAACTACTATAATTGCCAGTAGACCTTGCTAAATATAGTCAAGAAGAGACAACGAAGCGGTTCAAGAATACGAACCTTAGTACTGCGGAACAACACACGAGGGAGCGCGCGTCTCTTTAACGGAACGGACCGCCTCCATTTGTAGGGTAAGCACCGGACGTGGAATAGGAAGAAATGGTTGGAGTCTTTAACGAGCCAGTGATTGTGTTGAGTCTGGCCGAAAAGAACAGGGAAAGTCTGGGCAGGTTTGGGTTTGGTAGAGGCAGAGGCCACGCTGGTCGGTGATTAGTGCTGCCTGGGTGAGTGTGTGCCTAATGTGGTGTAAGGGTAAGGGTGCTTTTGCCGTGGCTGAAAGTAAAACAGAATAGACGGAAGGATGTGTGATTTTTCTTTTTCAGACAATGGACGTTAGCTAAGGACTACAGATAAGATAAAAAACAAAATTCTAGTAAGCTTTACAATTGGATATAAATCGGATTGTTTTTCTCTTTTTTTTTTTTTTTTACGATGGTAGTTTTAAGATGCGAAATATATTATTCATATTTTTTTTTCATTTTTTCATATAAAGTTGCGCGGTTTTTCTTTTTTCTTTTTATGCAGAGGAGGTTGATTAAGGAATACAAACAAGAAACAACAAAAAATATCCTGGTAAACTTTTTAATGAAATATAAATAGTAATGTTTGAACGATCACATTTTTAAGATACGAAAATTATGACTCGTACATTTTTTTCTTTTTGCTTTTTCTTCCCTGTTCTTCTTTTTTCTTTTCCTTCTTTTTTCTTTGTTTTGTTATTTCTCATTCGCTAAGACTACAGAATTTCCTTTTCCCCATACATCTACTGAATCACACAATACATTTTACCTTCTTTTTTTCATTCCATGGTTTCTTTCCTTTTCTTTTCTTTGATCTTTTCTCTTTTTCCTGTTTTTCCATTATTTCTCATTTGCTAAGATTACATAACCCCTTTTGTCGTAAACCTACTAGATTACACCATGCACAAGAGTAAGTTCAGCATTTGACTGTTACTTCACGCCCATTGAAGGAAGAAAACCCATAAACCCCCTCAGATTTAATACCTTATATAGCGGCTGACTCCATCACCCGCAAGACACTAAATTAGAGGAGAACTGGGAGGAAAGGCAGGCATACTATGGGCTTCACCAGTAGAGGGGATGAAGGAATCACGATATCGACTGACAGATACGGCAGAAATATGGACGTTCTGAATATGAGCAGCAAGTCTGGCGCTGTGAGGTCGCAAGAAATGGAGATAGGATGCGTTTTAGTAAGCTGAGAGGAGCAGTTATCGGGACCGTAGTGATAGAACAGAGCAATGCAATCAGCTTTAAGGTAGACTGAGAAATATTACTTACTATTACGAGACACTGAGAAGAAAGGGAAGCTTATGGGATTTCTATGCATAAGATTATCACGTAAATTGTCCTTTTTTTTTTCTCACAAGCTGCAAAAATCAATGCAATCAACGTTAAGGTAACACTGACATATATCACTTATTATTACGAGACAGAGAAAAAAAGGAAGGTTACATGATTCTTATAGATCTGATTATCACACGAATTCTCCTTTTTCCCTCACCAATCTGCAACGAACAATCACATGAGTTTCTGAATAAGAGTTTCAATGTTCTAATCGACAGAATTCATCAGGGAGTGGATTGTTTAGTGATATGGGACTGTATATTTGCCTGTCTTGTGCTGAATACTGAGAGACTTCATGCAGGGACGGACTCGGCAGGCTCTTAGTGTAGATTCAGATTTGTGACACTCAATTAACCCTTTTTAAATGCGGTACTTTCTCCTCCTACTTCAGAAAATGTTGTGATGCAGGTTTAAAATATAATCCTGAAAGACACCATTGAATAAAGTATGGTGAATAAAGTAGTTAGAATATTAATGTGCCTTTAGTTCTCCCATTGTTAAGTGGAGTCGTCTAGGGCTAATAAAGGAGCAGGTGTCATATTGCCATTAGTAATTAAAGGGTTAAAGGTGATTTGAACGGAAGAATAAGTAAAGTGAGAGAAAAAAAAAAAAAACAAGAATGAATAAATGTACAGGAGATAATTGGGTATTGTTGAGAGAGAGAGAGAGAGAGAGAGA
>NC_087155.1:16321691-16356691 GCF_035594125.1 Scylla paramamosain | reverse complement strand
TATTATTATTATTATTATTATATGTTATTATTATTTATTATTTTTTATAGGCCACAGATAATTAGTTGGGTTTTCAAAGGTGTTTTTGCCATTGGTGATGCTGAGTACTTGTTAGACTCTTAGTTAGAATCATGAAAATACACTTGAAAACCTCAGTAACCCCACCTAGACTACGCTATTGTAGGTTTTGCGAATACAGGCCATTCACTTATCCATCTCAACACCTCAGAAATTTTCGTCTCCTTCATCCACTATATACTCGCCAAATACTCACCTTCCTTACCCATCTCCACCCATCTCTCACACTCAGGTTCCTATTTACGTTTCTTTGCATCCCTTTGCATTCACTCACCTCCCCCCATTACCTGCCTGGCATCACCTTTCCCGGTACCTTGTTTGCCCCTCACCCGCCCCTTCACCTCGGAGACGGGGATCATTAACAGCCGCGTCAAGGTGGTGATAGTAATGGTCCCTAAGTTATCAGGTGGCCAGCTAAGGGTAATTAGTAATGCAGGGGTTGTTAGTTGGGGAGGGAGAGGAGACTGGGAGGGAGATGAGGTATGAGAAGGAGGAAGAGTTGTTGTTGTTGTTGGTGGTGGTGGTGGTGGTGGTGGTGGCGGTCAAGGTGGTATTGATAGTCATGTTCTTATTCTTGTTATTGTTTTCTTATTATTCTTGTTTTTCTTGTTCTTGTTCTTCTTGCTATTCTTCTTCTTCTGCATCAAATAGAAGAGCATGACAACGACCTTTCTTTCATTCTTGGACATAAAAAAAAAGTAGTACACCTGTTTACTGCATATTTTATCATGTTTTTTTTTTTTTCTTCCTCTATTTTTATACTTTAACTGACAGGCGGCCTGGCTATTAGTAGGCGTGGAACTCGTTCACACACACACACACACACACACACACACACACACACACACACACACACACCGAATGATTTTAATGCTTCAGGAGGTAAAGAGCAAATGTTGGTGTGTGTGTGTGTGTGTGTGTGTGTGTGTGTGTGTGTGTGTGTGTGTGTGTGTGTGTGTGTGTGTGTGTGTGTGTGTGTCAGTCTATCTGTCTATCTGTTTGTCTGTCTGCCTGTCTACCTGCATTCCTTCAAGTTTCCAATCTTTTCCAATCCTTTCACTCTTTTGAAATACACTCTCTGTATTAACTCCAACACATTTTTTGCAGTATTTTCTTAAAGTTACACCCTACAACCTTCTTTTTTTCACAATATTCTCTCTCATAAACTCCCTCCAATGTTGGTCTATTCTTGGGAAGCTTAATTTTTTAATCTTCATATTTTACTCTGGTGCTGATGTTGAATGCAAACATTTTACTCACCTGTCCACCCTTCCGGTGCTAAATCTGACACACCTGTCTTCTCCTCGCGGCTCATTCCTCTTTCCCATCTGTTCCTTCCCCCTTCCATTCCATCCCATGCAGCCAGGTGGACGTGCGTACCCTTCCGTAGCCTCCCGTACCCTCCCGTGCCCTCCCGTACCCTTCCATGTCCTCTTCCATTCCTTATCTTTTAATCATATTTCTTGCACTTTTTTCTATTCTTTCCTTTTCTTCCATCATCTATCTAGTCTTTTTTCCTTGGATTTTTTTTTTCATTTTTTCCTCCATGGTTTTTCTTTACTTTTCTTCTTCTTCCTCCATGTCGTTTCTGGTCCTCTTTTTTCCTCATTCATCTCTTTTTCCACGTCCTCTCTTCCATGCCGCCTTCTCCTTCATAAGCCCTTCCATCACCCTCCCTTCAACTCCTTATCTCTTTCCTCCCCTTACAACCTTACATACCCACCTGCTCTCTCTCTCTCTCTCTCTCTCTCTCTCTCTCTCTCTCTCTCTCTCTCTCTCTCTCTCTCTCTCTCTCTCTCTCTCTCTCTCTCTCTCTCTCTCTCAAGTTACCAGAATTTCGTGAGGACAATAAAAATAATAATTCGCTGCGTAGACTTGACACCATCGCATCCTGTCCCGTGTGTCTAAGTGGCTTTGGCAACACTGCACTTCACCGCAGACACTTCAAAAAGAAAACGTGGATGATAAGATCCTTGTTTTACTGCCATTACTACAGCGACTATTAGCTCTATTACTAGCGGCTCTCGGTGCGGAGCGAAGGTGCGCTGACTGGGAGTACTTATATGCGGTAAGAGATGCGTTAATATAAAGTATGTAGCAGTAAACGCAGCGCTTATTACACCGTCTGCCTCGGCGCCGCCCGCTTGTTACTGCAGTTGCCTGAGATCACTGTGGTTGAGCATTAGCAAGGATTTTATTTTACTTATAAGCCTCATTTGCACAGCGTAAGGAATGTGAGCTTCTTTCTTCTCGTCCTTGCTCTAAAATGATTGTTATTAATGATGAGGACTCGCTTCTGCATATGTTTCTTGAGACGGGAGAGAGAAAATTCATACATTGCTGCTGCGTAATGTGTTTCTCAGGTGTCGCTGGTGGCGGAATGATAAAACTTAAGTGCGTGGTTCTCTTAGACCATTTAGATGCACTGGCGGGAAGTGTGTGGTGATGTGTGGTGAGCTGACGGTGCGGCAAGGCTGGTGAGGCTGGCGAGGCTGGCTAACGTGCAGGAGTTAGTGTACTGGGGGTAGGTAAAATATTTGTGCGTCCTTTTATTTTAGCGTGGAGTGTTGGATGCCATTGTTACACTAACGCCGCTGACATTATCATTAGTTTTCTTACCATTCACAGCGTGTGGTTAATTATGAGGAGACAAAAAAAGTTGATATGTGTAGGAATATTCATTAGTTAAAGATGCCTGATAGATTATACATTATGGTAATACTTAAGTGATTGAAAGGCGGCGGTGGCAGGCCTGACGACACGCCTCGCAGCGGACAGACGTGTAAGGCTCAGTGAGAAGTTGTCAGCCGCGGCGGAGGGTGACGCTGATCATTGATATTCATCGGTGTTGTTTATCAGACTAGTTCGGTGACTTCTTCTTATTTGTTGGACATGGAAACTTGTCTGTCGGAGGTGAGGGAGAAGCCCCACATCCTTCCCCATACCCCCTCCCTCGCCCTCAACCTGGCCGTGGTGCTCCTGAAGACTCGCACGCCCGCAGGATTCCGGGAGCCGCCACGCCATGCACTGGTGAGCCTCCTGGTCATGCAGTGGTGAGCAAAAATAGGTGCATGTTTATTGTGATGAATGTTGCGGGACGTGGCTGGAGTAGGAGCTTGTCACTGTTTACCGCTTCATAAATTAGGTCTTGCCATAGTCACAAGCATCTCCGTAAGTTTCCTAGGTGTCATCTCTTGAGCCGACTAGCTAACTGTTGCCCCGTCGAACGTTGTCACGGGCAATCTGGAATATAATTTATAGCGTATGGATGCTAACTGGTTGAGTGATACTGTGTGGTGAAGATTATGAAGCCACATCAGAAGTCAGTTTACGTTCACAATCTAACGCCAAAACTACGAACTACTCAGCAAAGCAACCCAAACCTCGCCACTGTTTACATTCCTGTATAGTACACTTGCCTGCGCGCTTGCTTTGTACAACATGGACCTTAGTACTGAATCTGCCGCTGCTGGGACAGAATTCGAAGCACGCGCTGGTGATTGAGGGGCTGGAGGGAGGGGTCGGGGCCTCGAAGCGGGAGTTGAAGCAGCGGGTTCACTCACCAGTCTGGGCGGGCGCTGCTAACCCCGGTGTTCGCTGCGGCAAGTGACGATGTGTCTTCTGAAGTGCAATTTTCAGGCCATGTACATTTCAAAGGTGAAGTGTACACGGTGTTCAAGTGATAAGTCACGAACTCAAGTGGGCGGCGGTGACAGGCTGAGGTGCGCCAACCCGCCTCCAGCTGAGTGACTGCCTAGCCGCCGCGAGCCATCCACACTTCGCCGACCGATGTTCTCAAGTTAATCTGTGGAGGTTTTTTGTGACACCACCAGTCAGTTTTGTTTTTATTTTAGTTTATTTTTTTCATTCTCTCTGATCTGATTTGTCTTTGTCACACATATTTTGTGGGTTGTACTTTGAAATATATATATAAGGCCCCGGCAAATATAATGTCACTTTTCTCATATGTACTCTTGTGTAGCTTACAGTGAGAGGCGATGGTGCCCGTTAGATATCTGATGCTGCGTTGCCCTCCTAACCTTGGGTGTACGAATCACCAGCGATTCTCGAAAGGATTTTTAGGATTACATTATCACTTATGTATAATCGAGAGTAATGGCGCGATGCTAATATCATTACTTCCGAAAATCTGAACGTTGCGTGGTATGGTGGACGTCGCAAGGCTACGTCATTATGCAGGAGCTGCTTCCACAAATAAAACATCGTTAAAAGTTCAGAAACATGAGCTGCTTCATCATTTAGCAACCTTTAATCCTCTTATTGCTACGGTCGTGTTTGGTAACATTAAAGCAGTATAGAAATATGGTTTGCATGGACAGATAGAATAAGGAGAAAATAACAGATTAATATTGTATTTTCTAGGCTACAGGAGTATTCAACATGCTTTAGTATAAAAACAAGTGCTTGAAAAGTTGTAAGGAATTATGGAGGGGAAAAAAAAAAAAGTTTAGCAGTAAAAGTTAAGGAACTCAGACTTCCACCGCCAGACGCCATTGCAATCACCAAACTGGCTCATAAGGAGTACGCCACCGGGCATTTAAAGTCTGCAGGGGTACATATTCACTGGAGATTTAGGAACCGCTACTCCGCTACAGTGGTGGGCGGTAGTGGCGGTGGTGGTGCTGGTGGTGCTGCTGGCGAGGGCTGGGGAGGAACTGACATTGAGCGGCTCTGGACTCGATACTCAAGCTTATCCGATCCCTCGTTGAGTGTGTGTGTGTGTGTGTGTGTGTGTGTGTGGCGGAGGTGGAGAGAACGGACCAGGAGTAGAAGGAGTAGAAGCAGCAGCAGCAGGAGGAGGAGGAGGAGAAGGGGAGATTAAACAAGTGGCGAGGAGAGGAGTGTGTAGCCCTCAGCGTCGGGGCGAGTGGCTGGTACACAAACACGGCTTCTGATACTTACTTTCGTATTTTTTTCCCCCCAGCAGCTTGAGTGGGTGAAATTATATGTGTGTATGCAAATCGCCGTCCAACTTGCTTTATTTGCTAGGGAAGGGGAGGAGGAGGAGGAGAAGAAGAAGGAGGAGGAGGACTAGGAGGAGGAGGAGGAGGAGGAGAGAAAGGAGTTGGTTTGGTTCTTGGAAAAATGAATGCATCCTCTTTTGCATATTGTTTCCCCAGCAGATTTTTCAGTATTACTTCTTATACTTTTACTACGATAAGCCTCCTGTTGTTAAGTCAATTTATACATCAGATAATGACGACATTACATCCAAATATAGATAAGGACGAGAAGAGTAATACCACAATGAGTATAGACTAGATGACTTCTGGGTTAGTTATCTCAAGGGTGTTTTGGGATCTGAGGAGTTGGTGCTTTGGAGAGAGAGAGAGAGAGAGAGAGAGAGAGAGAGAGAGAGGAAGGAAGGAGCGACGTGGAAGGTAGAAGGCATGATGTCGATCGGGCGTAAGGGCGGAGGGGGAGCAGGATAGTATGTAGGATGTTAAGGAAAGGGCGGGAGGAGGTCAAATGGTGTGTTTAAAGCATTAAATACTTTCTTGCTTTTGTACAATGGTAAAAAAAAAATAAAGCCGAGGAAATTATAGCCAATATACTTAACGGTATAATGATAGAGAGCAACAACACTTAAGACCAAAATGCATTGCGTAACATGAGGATTAAAGGGAATAAACATTTAATTGAGAACTTCCAACCAAAAAAAGGAGAAAGAAAAGTGTTAGTCTAGAAGATATAAAGTGAAGAAGACATAAGAAGATGACGAAAAGGAGAAAGAGAATAGACGAAGAAGAAATACAAAGGGAAAGAAGAAGGAAGGAAGAAAATATCAGGCAAGAGGAGGAAAGAAGAGGTAAAATGTCAGTGTAGCCAGAAGAGATAATGGAGGGAAGGGAGGAAGAAGGGAGGGAAGGAGGGAGAGGCGGGTGAAGAAAGGAAGGAGATAAGAAGTAAAAAAAAATGAGGGAGAGGAAAAAAAAAAGAGAAAAGCCACATTAAATAAAAATATAAAAGGAAAAATACATAAAAGGTAACGGAGAGAGAGAGAGAGAGAGAGAGAGAGAGAGAGAGAGAGAGAGAGAGAGAGAGAGAGAGAGAGAGAGAGAGAGAGAGAGGCTGGAAGGAAGAGAGAATTAGTGAAAAATTAAAGGATGCAGAATATAGGAGGGAAGGAAGGAATAAATGAAAGAGGGAACAAGAACGAATAAGAGAAGGAAGGAAAGGAAGAATAGAACACAAAACAGAAGAAAGAATAAATGAAGGAAGGAAGGAAGGAAGTAAAAAGGGAGATGAAAAGAAGGAAGCAAAAAAAAGGAACAATAAAATAAGAGAATGAAGGAAGGAGTAAAGGAGGTGTGGAATGCAAAGTAGAAGGAACGAAGAAAAAAGAAAGGAAAGAAGAAAAGAAAAGAACAATAAAGAAAGAAGGAAAGAAAAAAGAAAAGCAAGGAAGAAAGAATGAAATAAAAGAAGGAAGGAAGGAACAAAGAAAGAAAATAAGGAAAAGAAAGAAGGGAAGGAATGAAAAAGAGGAAAAGAACACATGTAACCTCTATACCACCCACCATCTAACTCCCTTCCTCCTCCTCCTCCTCCTCCTCCTCCTCCTCCTCTTCTTCCGCGTCGTAAATCAGAGCGCCTCCCAGCGAAGCGTCTCTCTAAATCACCTTAATCCTCCATTATTTTGTGTTCAAGGGCGCGGAGACTCGGTGCCTGATTTGGTTCCCTTGTCGCCGTCAGGAAAGTGTCAGCGAGTCAAGGATGTGTTTGTTTATGTTTCTCTCTCTCTCTCTCTCTCTCTCTCTCTCTCTCTCTCTCTCTCTCTCTCTCTCTCTCTTTGGAGTTGTGGGTGTTGTGTTTCTTGTGTTTTCTGTTTTTTTTCCTCTTTTTTTCTTTTTATTGCTCTGCTCCTTCTTCTTCTTCTTCTTCTTCTTCTTCTTCTTCTTCTTCTTCTTCTTCTTCTTCTTGTACTTTTCCCTGTACGAGTATTTCTCTTTCCTCCTTCTCCTTCTCTTTCATATTCCTCTTTCCTTCTCTTCCTCCTCCTCCTCCTCCTCCTCCTCCTCCTCATTCTCCTTCTCATTCTCCTTCTTCTCCTCCTCCTCCTCCTCCTCCTTCTCCTCCTCCTCCTCCTGCACCTGCTCCTGCTCCTCCTCCACACCCTTCGTCAGTGCTCTCCTGTTTCTCTCACTATATGCTAGAGAGAGTATGCAATTCCCTCAAACAGCCCCATAAGAACCATGGTGACTGCTGTTGTTTGCTCTTCTTTTGTGTTCCTCCTCCTCCGGCTTGTCTTTATTCCTCGGCTTCCTCCTCATCCTCTTCCTCTTCTCTCTTTCTGTGATTAGATTGTATAGTATATCACAAACAGCCTCTTCTGAGTCAAGAGATATGTTGCTGTTTGTTCTTATTTTGTGTTCCTTTTGTGATTCTCCTCCTCCTCCTCCTCCTCCTCCTCCTCCTCCTCCTGCTCGTGTCTTGCGGTAGGTAGTGGTGGTAGTGTAGTAGCGTGGTAAGTTTAGTGTATATGCATATCATAATTATATCTTGATTTGTTTATGTTATTTATATATACAAGTATTCGGCTTTGTTTATTTTTCGTCTTCATACTTAAAGTTTACTCGCGTCGATATCGCGTTTCCTTATTCAGAAACCTGCCTTTACCTTATCGGAGGCGCGTCAGCTCGCCCGCCTGAATCACGCATCACAGTCCCCGCCGCCGCCGCCGCCGCCGCCGCCGCCGCCGCCGCCGTCGTCGCCTTCAACCCCCCCTTCCCTCACTGCCGCCCCTCGCCGCCATCACCACCACCACCATCACCATCGTTACTACCGCCACCACCACCACCACAACCACCACCTCCATGACCAACACCAGCAACAACAACACTACCACCACCACCACTGCCGCCGCCGCCACCACCACCGCCGCCACCACTACCACCACCACCACTAACGACAACAACAACGACAACAACAATACCACGACCACCACCACCACCAACAACAACAATAACAACACCACCACCACCACCACCACCACCACCAACAACAACAACAACAACATTTTTTCTTAGTATACTCATGCAGTTTTTTTTTCAGGGAAATTTTTTGTGATTTCCTTATCCTTATGTTTTTTTTTTTCTTTATTAATTTTCCTGTTCGATTTTTTTTTTTTTTTTTTTCATATTTCAAGGGTCATGATTTTTTTTTTTTTTTTTGTCAGTCTGTTATTTAATTTTGCCATTTGTATCCCTATTGATACTCATTTTGTATAATTCATTTTGTTTTCGTTTTTTCTTTCTTTTATGAGTAAAATTTTCAAGTTTTTTTTTTTTTTTTTTTTCCATCTGTCTGCCTTTTCATTAACTTGTCACCTTGCTTTTATCCAACCCTCATATTTTCTTCATAATTTTTTCTTCTTTTTAGGGTAAATTTTAAAGTCTCTCTATTTTCTTCAAGTTCGCGGTGGTCTCGTAACACGCCCCTCAGTTTGTAGCACACAGACTTAATTAATAATATTTAATCATGCCTCTAGAGCAAAGGGAGCGTAACGAGCAGAAAAACCCGTGTTGGCTGAGGCAGATAATTCCATTTGCATGTTCAGGTTTATATGAGAGAGAGGAATTCATACCCTTGCTCGAATTAAAGACTCGTTTGTAGCACAGTGGACCAAGAAATAATGTTTAACCACCCCTTAAAAATAAAGAAAACGTAATGAGCAGCAAAAGTAGGGATGAGACAGCCTGCCTTACACGTACAGGGTTTTATCAGCAAAGAATGCATACCATTACACTCTTAAAGACGCGTTTGTAGCACAGTAGAGCAAGAAATGTTTAACCATTCCTCTATACCAAAGAAAACGGAATGAATAGCATAAGGAGGATTGCTTCGGTTTCTCTTGTACCTTCACGGTTTTATTCGCGTGAAATTCATGACCTAACGTATATAAAGACTCATCTGTAACACTTTGCCACAAGAAATATTGCTTAACCATCCCTGTAAAGCAAAGGAAATGTAACATACGAGCAGGAGAACCACTTGATTAAAGTCAGATAGCTCCAACTGAGCCTACAGATTTATATGAGAAGAATTCTTAGTCCTTGCATATCTAAAGACTCATCTGTAACACTTTGCCACGAGAAATAATCCCTAATTATCCCTCTAAAGCAAAGAAAATGTAACGTATGAGCACCAAGACTACTGTTGATTAGGTCAGATAACTCCAACTGCATCTACAATACGAGAGGAATTCATTTCTAGAGACTCGCTTCTAGCACAGTACCTAAAAAAAAAAAAAAAAAAGATAATACTTAACTATCCTTCTAAAGCAAAGGGAAACATAACATATGAACAGAAGAACCACTGTTGATTAAGTCAGATAACTCCAACTGCACCTACGAAATTATATGAGAGGAACTTATATCTACCTGGAGACTCACTTTTATAGCACAGTGCCTAAAAGAATAATGCCTAACGATCCCTCTAAAAGCAAAAGACGTAACAAGTAGCAAAGACAGTGTTGAATGTGTCAGATAAATCCACTTGCACATACAGAATTATATGAGAGAGGAATTCGGAATCTTACACACCTAAAGAATAATTTGTGGCTCAGTAGATGAAGAAATTGTGTTTAACTATCCCTCCAAAATAAAGAAAGCAGAATATTTGAACGAAAACAATGCTTATTCAACCTCCATTCGACCTGCAGTTATGTGAGAGATTAGTTCAGACTTTTAAACATCTAAAGAATAATTTGTAGCACCGGAGATGGAGAAATCGTGTTTAACTATCCCTCCAAAGAAAAGAAAACGCAATACGAAAGAAAACAATGCTGATTCGATCTATTTTAGACTCGTAGTTATATGAGAGAGGAAATTACCCTTATACACCTAAAGAATTATTTATAGCACATTAGATGAAGAAATACTGTTTTACTATTCCTCCAAAACAAATTAAACCCAATATGTGAACAAAGCCAGTGTTCATTCGATCTCTTTTGAGCTTCTGGCTGTATGAGAGAAATAGATAAAACGATACTATTTGAATATTCCCTTAACACATGTGCAGCAAAAAGCAGTGTTGATGCAGCCTCTCTGGAACCTACAGAATTACATGACAGAAGAATTCATACCTTTAATCATTTTATAGTCATTTGTAGAACACTGTATTAAAATGTATTCCCTCAAAATACATAAGCATCAAAGACCAAAAAAAATAAAAGTGTGTTGATTTAGCCCCTATTATACCTACACAGAGTTTCATAAGAGAGGAATTCATACCTTCAAACATTCTAGAAAGAGACATTTATAGAACATTGTATAAAAGAACAGGATTTAACTTTCCCTCTAAATATATAAGCATCAAAGAGCAAAAAAAAAAAAAAAAAAAAATGCGTTGATTCAGCCTCTATTATACCTACACAGAGTTTCATAGGAGAGGAATTCATACCTTCAAACATTCTAGAGAGAATCATTTGTAATACACTGCCTAAAAGAATAATCCCCAACCACCCCCAGCAAAAAAAAAAAAAAGAAAAAAAAAAACAATGTTGACTCAGCCTCTCTCTCAGACCTACAGCATTTCATGAGAGAGGAATTCATACCCCCTTGACATCTACAGACCAACACATCCTGCTCATTATCAGCGGCGAGGGGATGGAAAAAGAAGGGTTAGGATACGAGTGCCTGGGATTCCTGGCGCATGTCTTTCTGTCGTTGATGGATAAGTGTGTCCACTGAGTAAGTCGTCACCTCAGGGCTGGGTGACGCATGGGGGGAGGAGTGGTGGTGGTGGTGGTGGTGGGTTGCGGGGACAGAGGAAGGATAAGGAAGGGTAAGTAAAGGATGATAGGAGTTGATGATGATAGAATGGAGTGGTGGAAGGGAAGAGAGACGTTAAAGAAGAGAGGTGTTGAGGGAAAGAGACGTATATTTAAAAGAAGGAAGGAAAAGCGAAATAAGAGTGGAGTATTGTAATGGAAGACATACACTGAAGAGGAAGGGAATTGAGGAGAAAGACATGTATATTTAAAAATGAAGAAAATAGGAAGAAAGAGAAAAACATGATAAGCAAGAAAGGAAGTACATAGATGCAGATGAAACGCGAAGGAAATAAAAGAATATGTAAGAGGAGAAGATTAGAAGAATACTGTGACTTGTAAACATAAGGGAGTGAGGGAGAGATGAAGACAGAAGAGAAAAGAGGCAGGAAAACAGACGCCAAAACAAGAAGGAAGGAATGGAAAATAAAGAGTAAAAGACTGTATTTCCTAGATGTCTTTAGGAAATACGTCACATCATTACCACGTCATTACATCATCCTCATCATCATCATCATCATCATCATCATACTATGCAGTGTCTTAGCGAGTCATTGTATAGTATCACCATCTCTCTCTCTCTCTCTCTCTCTCTCTCTCTCTCTCTCTCTCTCTCTCTCTCTCTCTCTCTCTCTCTCTCTCTCTCTCTCGAGTCCACTTGAGGTGACACTGCCTGCCCTCCTTCATCCTTCTCCACGTCCTCCTCCTCCTCCTCCTCCTCCTCCACTAGCTACTCACTTTCATTCCTTTCTCCCTTTCTTGGTCTCTTGTTACCACTACTGCAGAGAGAGAGAGAGAGAGAGAGAGAGAGAGAGAGAGAATGGCTGTTAGTGAGTCCAGTTAAACAAAAAAAAAATATCGAAAATTACTAGTATCGACTAGTAATGAAACTTATGGGAAGCATTAGACACGCGGTTCGATGCTCCGTAATGATTCGCGCGTTGTTTGGGATGCATTGTTATCTGTATTCTACCTTTTTTTTTTTTTGTTCATTATTTTTTAACGTATTGTTCAGTGTATATATATTTTCTTGTTCATCTTCATCATCTTCTTCTTCTTCTTCTTCTTCTTCTTCTTCTTCTTCTTCTTCTTCTTCTTCTTCCTCTTCTTCTTCTTCTTCTTGCTTCAATTACCTAAAGAGTCTTGAAAGTATATAATTATAAGAGTGATATTACTTTCTTTCATTTTCTTTCCTTCTTGTCGATTCTGAACTTTTCCTTATTTTTTTTTTTTATTTATTCAGTTTCTCGTACATTTTTCGTGTATTTTCCTTGTATTATTATTTCTTTTTCCTTTTCTTTTTTTTTCTCTCCTCCTTTCTTTCTCTCCAATTCATCGTATATTCATCTATTCACTTATTTACACTATTCATCTACTTATTTATTTATTTTCAAGTCCACGTCACCACCAGCAATGCATCTAAGCACTGTGACACCGGACACCAAACTGAGTCACTGACGAGAGGAGGTGAAGAGGCTGGTATCACGGAGAGGCTGATAGATGAAGAGGATGGGCGAAAGTCAGGGATGGGGAGGCTGAGGGAAGAGGTGTAAGGCACAAAGATGAAGGTAAAGAAAGAAAGGGATGCGAAAACGTAGAAATATAGAGGTAATGAAAGGTGGAGAGAGAGAGAGAGAGAGAGAGAGAGAGAGAGAGAGAGAGAGAGAGAGAGAGAGAGAGAGAGAGAGAGAGAGAGGCTGCGTTGTTGTCCCCCCCCCCTCACTTTATTGGTCTCACTTATCGTGTCGACTCCTCTACACGCCTCATTATTGTCCTTCGAGCGAGTCCCGTATCGGAGGCAAGGTGGGCGGGGAAGGTGGGATGTGGGCGGAGGAGGAGGGGAAGGAGGTGGGGAGCGTGTGATGGGGAATGGACGGGAGAGAAGGGATGGGAGGGGAGGTTAGGTGAAGGGAAGCGTGGAAAAGTAGAGGTGTGTGTTGGCGGCGGGGAGGAGAGAGTGATGTGTGTGTGTGTGTGTGTGTGTGTGTGTGTGTGTGCGCGAATGGCATTGAATGGATTGATACTGCAAGGGTAGCTGTGCTGGTGTGTCGAGTGGCTGTTTTACTAGGGGGGGAGGAGGAGGAGGAGGAGGAGGAGGAGGAGGAGGAGGAGGAGGAGGAGGTGGTGGTGGGAAGAGGTAGCAGTGGTGATGGCTAGAAAGATGTACAGAAATGGGCGTGCAAATGGGTGCTGATGTAGGTTATGGGCGTATGTATGGGTGGTTTTTGGATATGATAAGCGTTTTCCCTCGATAAAGTGTAATATTTTTTGCAATTTCAATTGATTTCCAACCATATTAGAAAATGTTTCGCCCAGTTTCGTCACCCGCGTCATGTACTGTATCACTTTTCCTTATTATTATTAATTTTCGTCCTTGTAAACAAGTATTCCACGCATTTTCGCTCTATCGTCTTTCATCAATGAATCGTCGTATTTTCCTCATTTTCACCCACAGAATTCGACTTTTTCTTTTTTTATCATTCCTATTCATAGAAACAAGAATTTTATGTATTTCCACCTGCCACACCAGCTATTTCGTTCATTTCCACCAAATTACACCAGGTATTTCGTCCATTTCCTCCTGTAAAATGAGGTATTTCACACATTACCATCTTCAAAAACCAGGTATGACTTGCATTTCCATTCATAAACCCAGGTATTTCTCGCATTTCCACCCATGTAATTAGGTATTCCAACCCTTTCCACCAATACACGGAAGCATTTCGCTCACTTTCCAGCACTTCTCCTTCATCAAACCAAGAATTTCCCACATTGCTATCTTTAAAACTGGACACCTCGTGCATTTATACCCATAAGAGCATGTATTCCCCTCATTTCCACCCATATAACTAGATATATCACCCAGATAAACATGTATTTCACCCATTTCCCACCTCCGAGCCCCGCGGTCGAGTGGTGCGCCGCCGCGGTCACCCAGATTGAGTTGTCTGGTGTCGGTGCGAGTGGGGATGGGCCGCGTCAGGCAGTTAGGACAGCCAGAACTGCACCTTAAATGCCCCGGATATTTTTGTTAGGGATGAGGGAGGGCGAGGGAGGACGGGAGAGGGAAGGAGAGGGAGAGAGAGAGAGAGGGAAGGGTGAGTGAGAGGCAGCGGGCTACCCTCACCACTACTACATGACAACTTCCTCATAAAGCTGCAGTCTGTGAAGGGTCTCATGCCGCCCCTCCTCCTCCTCCTCTTCCTCCTCCTCCTCCTGGTCCCCTTTCCTCATCCTCATCCTCCATTACCACTATTACCACCACCACCACCATCACCATCACTACCGCCTCTGTTGATTTTTACTACCACCACTAGTAAAGTCAAAACGTTATCTGCTATACGTATGGTGTATAGTGATGTGGTAATAACAATGTGTCACGGAGCTTTGCATGGTGTTTGGCCCGTGTTGCATAGTGATGTAGGAAGAGTAGATCAGTTAGTATGTAGTAGCGGTGTGGTATGGTGTGATGTGGTATTATACAGTATATCGCAATATGGTGTAAGTACATGGTGTCTTGTATAGTGATGTGATTGAAAGAGTAAATCAGTCTGTATTGCATGGTAGAGCAGTTCAGTATGGTGCAGTGTATGGTAGTATGATAAATGGCTCAGTATGGTGTAGCGGCGCAGTGTGGTGTCGTATGTACATGGCGCCTCATTCTAAAACACTTCTGCGCCGCACCTTCTCCACATTTAAAAGTTTCATGGATTTTAAGGATATTTTCATGATTCTACTCACAGCTGAACAAGATTTCCACATTATTTATAAGCGAAACACTCTTGAGAACCGGGCCAATCATCTCTGCAGCCTTTTTGAGAACAATCGTGGAGAGATCGAAGCGTTTCTGAATCCTGGCCACCATCACAGAACGGTATAAATGCACTTTTTTTTGTAATGATGTAGTAGAAAAGTGAACCAGTGACAGTACTTGAAGGGGCGCGGTAAGCTGCAGTACATAACATCACAATCTGGTGTGCGGGGATGTGCGGGCGGTGTGTGCGGCGCTCCATACACCACGCCAGACACCACCACTCACCATACACGGAGGAGATTGTCCAGACGCCCCGAGAATAAACACCCCGGGGCCGCCTCAAGGACTGCTTCCCCATGTTGCGCCCTGAGAGAAAGAGAGAGAGAGAGAGAGAGAGAGAGAGAGAGAGAGAGAGAGAGAGAGAGAGAGAGAATAATAAGTTCCAGTGTTATTTTCATATGTTAATTCTTAGTACTCGAGAGAGAGAGAGAGAGAGAGAGAGAGAGAGAGAGAGAGAGAGAGAGAGAGAGAGAGAGAGAGAGAGAGAGAGAGAGAGATTGTTTTCCTTAGAATTTGCTACTTAGAATAAAGATCTGTTGCAACCACCACCATCACCATCACTACCATCACTGCTACTAATACAACTACTACTACTTTACTATTAGTACTACTACTACTACTACTATTATTATTAATGATAATGATAATAATAATAATAATAATAATAATAATAATGATAATAATAATAATAATTTTACTAGTGTAACCACCACCATCACCACCAGAGTCATCCACTTACATACATGCATACATACACACGCTCCTTAACACACGTGGGAACAAGAACATTTCACACACACACACACACACACACACACACACACAGGCCAAAACAAACACGCGGTTGATCGTAAACACGGGTGACGGGGGTGATGGGGTGTAGTGGTTGAGTAATAGAGAACTAACATGGTGGTGACGTTTGCATCCGAGGCGCTGGGAGTGGTGATGGTGATGGTGGTGGTAGTGGTGGTGGTGGTGGTGGTGGTGATGGGTAGAGGAGTTAGTGGTGGTGATGGGGATGGTCAAAAAAAAAAAATTGTAATGTAGAATTGGTGATTGCGGTAACGGGTAAAGGAGGAGGGTGTACCGTAGGAGTGGTGATGGTAGGGATGGTGATGACGTAGTGGTATGTAAAGAAGGTGGTGGTGGTGGTGAGTAGAAAAAAAGAGGTGTGATAAAGAAATAGTGCTGGTGATCTGGCAAAAAGGTTGTTGGTGTCAGTGGTGATGATGCTGATGTTGTTGGGTAGAAGACGTGTACTGTACAAGCGGTGGTGATGATGGTGGTGAGATAATATACAGTTACAAATACACCAAAAGAACGTTGCGGGTTAGGAACGAGTTTTAGTAGATAAGAAACTGGAGATAGGCAGTCGTGATGATGATAGAGACGAAGGGAAGAAAGTCACGGTTGCAGTGAATAGAAGGCGATGATGATAGGAGCGATAGGCGTGATGGATGAGCGCAGTGGTGATGGTGGTGATGGGCGTGTGTGTACTAGTGGTGTCTGGGGCTCAACTGGCATGCGCAAACACAAACCATCACTCCTCTCCTCATACCTTCCCCTTCCACCTCCCCCTTTTCCCTTTCCCCTTTCCCTCTTCCCCCTTCCACCTTCCCCTTCTGAGTACCCTTTCTTCCCTCGTCGTCATCACCGCATTGCTCTCAGTAACTTACGCGTATCAAGAAAAGCACAGCGGCAAACACAGACAAGGGTGTGTTAGGATCTCAGAGCCAGAATCTGCAACACTTCTGCGCCGCACCTCTCCTACTAGCTAAAGGCTCTAGTTGAAGTTACACCGGTTTTTAAGTTTTTTTTTTTTTCTTTTTTTATGGTTCTAGTGACAGATGAACAAGTTTTCTCAATTATTAACAGGAGAAATATATTAGTTGATTATCTCTGTAGCCTTTGAGTATTGTTGTAATGATAGAGCGAAGCGTTTCAGGATACGGGTTTAAGAGGCATGCGGTCTTACGTGATGCAGGGATGAATGCGGTCATAGAGCGAGCAAATATATAAATAAACTGGTAAACAAGTCAGCAAATACACGATAATGGTCGGTACTTTGGGCGTAAAATATTGTTATCGTTAATAAAATGAAACATGAGCAAGAAAACATGCAAACAAACTAATAAACATGTCAACAAACACACAATATAGATCGCTACTTTGAGCGTAAAATATTGATCACGTTAATAGCACGAAGCATAAGTAAATAAACGAGTAGATAGGTTAACAAATAGGTAATAAATATGTGCAGTATATCATCTACTACATAAGATATAGATTACACTGATAATACGCCATTCAAAGTCAATGCAGAGGATAACAAACCAATAGGAACTGATATATCGCTTTTATCAATGCGAATATGAAGAGAGACAGATTCACCTCTAGTCCCTGCTCACTATGTATATTTGGCACACGTATATAAAGAAGAAAGCTCCGAAAACTACAATATTTTTCTTCATCATCAGCGAACTCCAAGCAGTCGTCTTGCAAAACGTTTACTTTCAAATATAAAAAATAAAAGGTCGATATTTTCCTTCGTTACTGTGTCCAAGTGAGTGAATCTATACATTTGTAGCCAGAGAGACGAGCCGTGTAGTGCATCCCATATACGACACTGACTTCCATTTCCTCTCCCTCTCCCCTACCTCTACATGACTTATTAGGCACCACAGGAGAGAGAGAGAGAGAGAGAGAGAGAGAGAGAGAGAGAGAGAGAGAGAGATCTAGGCCTTTTTCATTTTCCACCTCCCTGCTCTGGTCAAGGAAGTGATGACGTGAAGCGACAGGCGGCTGAGATGACGAGTGTGCCTGTCTGTGTGTGTGTGTGTGTGTGTGTGTGTGTCAGGGAGAGGCATATACCACTTACTCGTTCAAGTGAATAGTGCAACATTAAAAGATATGATGGATGGTTAGTGTTATAAGTGAGGAACGGGAGGCCAGGGAGGAAAGCTGAGTGGAATGCCTGGTTCGTCTATATTAGTCTGTGCTCTATCTTTCTTCAGTGTTATAAAGAATGGGAGACAAAGGAAAGGTAGTTAGGGAGTGCCTTATTTATCTATCTTGCTTTTATCTTGCTTTCTCTCTTGTTCTCTCCTGTTTTGTCTTTTTTCTTAAGTTTATATTCTGTCTTTCGGTTTTTCTCTCTTGTTTTCTCTTTTTTTCATCATTTCTTTGTTTCTTCCACTTCTTTGGTTATTGGTGCGTAAATCGCTTTCTCTAAATTTCATCAATGTTCATTTTAAGAAAGTTTCATCTATGTATCAGGGAGTTTCCTTCATTGGAGTTTTACCTTGGCTTGGGTATTCCAGTAAACAGAGGAGATGAAGGAGACAGGCGCCACCACACTAGGGCAGGAATCAGACATACCACTTGTGTTCCTTTACAAATACTCGTATCTAAACCAGCGTGACGTGGATCTGGCATGAACTTTTTGCGGAAGCTTTTGCACTGCAGTAGAATCATCATTATTATCATCATCATCATCATCATCATCATCATCATCATCGCTGCATACCCACATCAGGTCACAGTAGAAGCTGATCACGAAATAAAGACGCGACAAAACTAAAACCATTTCTTGTGTCTGCCTACTTTTAGAATGGTGTGCTTCCCATTCCCGGGCAGGGTGCATGGCTGGCCCTCCTGTGGCGCGCGTATGAGCCCAAACAAGCCTTTCTGACGAGCCAGACATGTGTAAAACAACATTTTTTGCCTCCCTTTCCCCGTGCTGAGAGAGGCGGTTAATCGCTGCCTCTGTGCCTCGCCCTGCCCGCCGCTCAGCTCCGCGTAAACAGCCCAGGCAGCGGCGCGGCGAGATGGACAGGTTGACGCCGCCTGTCGGCCGCCTCAGAGGCTCGGCCGCTGCCTCAAAACACAAACAGCGGAGGTGCTAGTGACGGCTGCCCCCACCCATGCCCCTGCTCCTGCCGTCGCCTCACACCCTGCCTTCTCATTCTCTCCTCTCACCTCTCCTGTCTCTCTCCCTTTGTCTTTCTTTTATTTCTCGTTTCTCTGTTTTTTTTTATCTTATTTTCCTATTTCCCTTTGTCTTTCATGCTTTTTTCTTTTTTTTTACTAGTTCTTTCCTCATGCACTCATTCTCTCTATCTTCATGCCTTCCCTTCCCTCATCTTTCTCTTTCCCTCTTTTTCGTCCCATTCTCTTTTCTATATATTTTCTTCACATTTATTCTTTACACATCATCTCGCCCAAGGAGGTTTATTAAAACATCCTTGATCTCTCGTCTCTTCCATTGCGTTCTCTCTCTCTCTCTCTCTCTCTCTCTCTCTCTCTCTCTCTCTCTCTCTCTCTCTCTCTCTCTCTCTCTCTCTCTCTCTCTCTCCCATATTTTCCTCATTTCCTTCACCCTCCGCCTAATAATTCTCTAATCCAGCTTCCCAGAATGGAAGAGACAATTTCACCTTTCATAATTGGGGGATTTTAAAATGCAAAGTACCCTTAATAGAACATGATCTAATTGCTATGGAAATTGGCCCTAATTGAAACTGAAAGCTAATTTGGAACTATCCTTAATTATTTTTTACATCCTTAATTATTTTCTTCCTACTCTCTATCTTCTCTTATATGGCGCGGTAAAGTAGGTAATGCAGTAATTATCTTAGAAGTCCCTCGCGGTTGCAGGTTTGAGTAGTATCCATTCTACTAAGAACTGACTCGTTTTTGGTGTCTTTTCCATGGGAGTGGACTGCCTCGATATGTATTATTTTCCCCTACACTCCATCCTTTCTTATACGGTTCGGTGAGGTTATAATACAATAATAATCTTAAAAGTTCCTCGTGGTTGCAATTTCGAGTAGTATCCCCTAGAAACTTGCGGCTGAGAACTGATTCGTTTTCTATGTCTTTTCAGGGGGGGACTCCTCGACCTGCCCAGCTCCTCTTCTTCAGCCCCGTCAAGGTAAGCACTGCTCTCCCTAAGGCTAATATTACGTCTCTCTCTCCCTCTTTCTCCTTCACTGAGATAACGACATCATTCTCGAGCACTTTTGCCGTGGTAATGAAGGCGCAAGAGGATGTCGACAAGGCTTAAATTAGTGAAGATAGTGTAGATTTAGTGCATACGCCTCGATTAGTGTTTATATGCTTGTGGGATCACCAAGCGTGCATAGTTTGGCTGATAAGGGAAGGCCAGGCAGGCAGACACGCGCGGTTACGACCTGCTGCGAGGGTTTATCCTACCATCTCTAAACAGCACGTCTGTCTAATCGCCTTTTATCACTCTGGCTTTATCTTGTTATGTCCAAGCTGATTATGTTTTTTTTTTTCTTTTCTTTACTTTTTTTTTTTTTTGCTGTGTTGTTGCTTACTCATTTTCTTTGTTGTTTTGTTTATTTGTTTTTTTTGTTTGTTTTTTGTTTTACTTATTTTCTCTTTCTTATTTTTCGTTTTTGTCCTTGTTCTTCCTGTTCTTGTTTTCCTCCTCTTCCGCGTACATCCATCCCTTCTTTCATCTCTATTCATTTTCCATTTCATTCCCCATTTCATTTTCGTTCTGTTCCTCTTCCTATTTAATTTCTATTTTTCCCCTCCTCCTCCAACACCTTCTCCACAAAGTTTTCCCTGTCTTCTCTACCCTATTCAGTTTTCATTCCCATCACTCCCCATCCATACTTTTCCACCTCTGCCTCCGTTAATTTCCTTATCTTTAATACTTTGTTCCATTCCCTACCTTATTTTTCCCATCCACGCACCATCCCATCCTTTATTCCTGTCCTATCACCCAGTCTCTTCCATTCCCTCCCACTCTCTCCCAGTCTTTTCCACTTTCCTTCCGTCTCTCCTCTCCACATTTCATTTCCATCTCCATCCCTCCACTCATCCTCCCTTCCCTTATTCCTCCCCTACCACCCTCCCTCTTTTCCACTCCTTCCCATTGGCTCCAGTCTCTTCTACTCTCCCATTCTCCCCCTTTCTTTTCCCCGTCCTCTTCTTCCTCTCTCCTCTCCTCTCCCTGTTTCATTACCATTTTCGTCCTCCCTGTTCTACCACTCACTTTTTTTTCATTCCATCCCATTCTGTGCAACTCTTTCCCATTCTCCTTCTGCCTTCCTCTTCCCTTCCCCCTCTCTCTTCCGTCAGTCCCCCGCGGTGCGCGCCGAAGCACTGCCTGTCGTAAATAATGGAAGGATGGGCCAAGTCGAGCCTCGTTCCGCGTTACTAATTATGACAACACTGCTCTTCACCTTCCCTCTCCTTCACCCTCCTCCTTCCCTCTCCTTCACCCTCCTCCTCCTCATCCTCCTCCTCCTCCTCCTCCTCCTCCTCCTCCTCCTTCCTTCCATCCACGAACTCCTCTCCACCCTCCAGACTCTATCTTTTCTTTCTTTCATGTCTTCCTCTCATCTTTAGTCTCCCTCTTCTTTTTTCTTTCTCTAGTCTCCATCTTTTCTTTCTTCCATTTCCTCCATTTTCTAGTGTTGCTTCTATCTCCACTTCTCTTATTTATCTGTCTCCCTTCATCTCATCTTCAGTCTCCCTCTTTATTCCTTCTTTCTCCTGTACTCTCCTCATCCTCTTATACCCTCCTTTCATCTTAAATCTTCTTCTTTCATCCACTTTTCCTCTCCTCCTTCTTTCGTCCTTCCATATTCCTTCTTCATTTTCTTTCAGCTCCCTTTCATCATATGCCTTATTCTTTTTTTTTTTTTCATCATCATCTCCTCTTTCTCTACCTCCATATTTTTCTTATGCTATATCGCCCATCTATATTATTTTTTTCCTTGAGTTTTCTCCTTTCATCCTCTTGCATCCTCCTTTAAGCGTTAGTCTTCCTATTTCTTCCTCCTTCCTTCTCCCTATTCGCTCTCTTTTCCACATCACCACCATCCTTATTTTTCCTCCAGGTTCACCTTCTTTCTCCTCCCAATTCCATTTTTTTCCTTTTTTTTCTCTTCATTTTCTTTTGTTTTCTTTTTACGTTCCTACATCTTCCACCTTTATCATTCTCTTCCTTTCTTTCCCTCTTCACTTTCTTCTGTTTATCCTTTTCCGTCCCTACAGCTTTCTTATTCGTCCTTACGTACCCTTCGTCTCCCTCTTCATTTCCCCTTCGTCTTTCTCTACCTTTTTCTCCCTTCCTCCGCCCCTCGCCCTCCACATCAGAAGAGAAACAGCTCCAGGCCCTAATTTTACGTACAACAAAAGGCTGAAAAAAAGCCCTGCCAATCCACCAGCAGACTTCCCCATTGTTTATGAATCCTAACACATATTTTCCAGCTCTGTTTATCACACTTATTCCAACGATAAGATTCTAGAAAGTGGAGGGCGATAAATTTTTTTTTTTTTTCGGGGGTGAAGGTTTGGGTGCATGGCTGCCTTTTTTTCTTTTTTTTTTTTTTATTGTTCTGACCGGTTCTGTAATAAAAGAGAATATGCAAATTGTAACAAGGAAGAACATGCACCACCACCACCACTTAATGCAGTGAGGGAGTGAGTGTTTAGTCGAGCTGAAGGTAAGTTACGTGGATGCTTCTTGATTCCGGCGCCCCGCTGAGTGCCTGGGGAAGGAGCAGACGCAGACATAGACAGACGCAAACACACGGAGCCACGGAAGAGGAGCTACACTTACAGTACCCAGAGATTTAACCAACACAAGACCCCCCCCCCCCTGTTCGTCATCCAAGTAAACTGTGATCAAAGCAAGATTCAGTTGCTAAGAGAGAGACTCATTGTACTTGATGCTGACTTGGTTAAACAGAGCCACGGGAGAGAAGCTACACTTGCAGTACCCAGAAATTTAACCAGCACAAGCCCCACGTTTGTCTATCCAAGTAAACTATGATTAAAGCGACAGAGATTCATTGTACTTGATGCTGACTTGGGTAAACACAGAACCACAGAGGAGCTAGATTTCTAAAATACTTCAGACTCAGCTTAAAAAAAAAAAAGCCCTTAATTAAAGAAACCACTGCTCTCTGTGATCAAGACGAGTACTGAGGAAAGATCCATCGTTCCTAATTCAGATTCAAATAGATCGACAGAAGAGAAGTTAAGACTCAAATTACCTTAAGTTTTAAGTCATTAATCCTTATTTGAAACTCAGCCCAGTGATCTCAAACGTTTCGTCCTCTTATCTCTAAATTTTCAAGACTCTACTAGATGTTATTCTCGAGGATGTTTTCATGATTCCAGTGAGAGATTAGCAAGAATCTCGCAACATCAGTGAAAAAAAGCACTCATGGGAACCCAGTTAATAATTACCTTGGCTTCTGAAAATAGGCAAGGCGTTTGAGAATACCAACCCTGCATTCGTGTATCCAAGTATAAACTAATGATCAAAACATGAGATAGTTACCAAGAACAGAAGAGCAGCTAGCATTTAAAAATAGCCACATGTTTACCTCATAAGAACCCCCCAGACATCTCTTACACTAAGCTCCCTCCCGCGTTCCTGAATCAAGGCAGGCACAACGATCACAACGAGAGGCAATTACTGAGAAAAAATCCCTGTTCCTTTTCCTTGTACACTCAGCAACACACCGTCATTAGCTAGGCAAGTGTACTTTACCAGCATCTTAAGTAGGCTGTGGCAGGGAGAGCTGACTTGTGCCATACGTACTCTCCCCATCCACACACACACGCACGCACACCCACGCCTATACAGACACACACACACACAAGCAAGCACGCACGCAAGGAGGAAAATGTGTTTATGATTTATGCCTTTTCGTTATACATTTGCAAAAGTGCCTGTTGTACCGCAAGGAGGGTAGAGGTCGCTTTGCAAGACTGCACACTAAACTGAGAAGAGCATTCCCGTAACCTGTGCATGTAATAATGATGGTGGTAATAATAATGATAGCTGTAACAGGTACGTACAGAACAATGCAGAAATAACACGGGTGTTTGTCTGCCTGTATGTATGTACAGGTATAGTGCAGCATAAATAATGGAGGGGAAACACACACACACACACACACACACACACACACACACACACACACACACACACACACACACATGGGAGTACACAACACAGCACAACAATTTTTCAGCACGTGAAATTAAATAAAGTACAAGAATGATAATAGGAGACATAATAGTAGGAGGAGGGAGGGAAAAAATTTATGCACACACACACACACACACACACACACGAGACAGACTTCACCTCCGAGGCAGACTAGCTATTATTCTTATTTTTGCTCCTAAGCTGGCCGTAAGTTAGCGTGTATTAATGGGTGTTTAGGGTTCACTGCATGATGTATTGGCAGTAGTTGTACTAGTGCGCCCCCCTCCCTCTCCTCTCTCTCTCTCTCTCTCTCTCTCTCTCTCTCTCTCTCTCTCTCTCTCTCTCTCTCTCTCTCTCTCTCTCCCTCCGACCTCCTATTCCCCCTTGTTCTCTCCTTCTTAACCTCGTGCGCCACACACACACACACACACACACACACACACACACACACACACACACACACACACACACACACACACACACAGGGCGGGCCAGACATGTGATTAATGAGTTATTGGGAAGGCCAGTGAGTTTGTTGTTTTGTGCTGTGTGTGTGTGTATGTGTGTGTGTGTGTGCCCTTGGGATTGTGGGTTTAGATTGATGCTTAAGAGGATTTATTATGGTGAAAGTTCAGATGGATATTGAGGTCCGAGCAGAGAGAGAGAGAGAGAGAGAGAGAGAGAGAGAGAGAGAGAGAGAGAGAGAGAGAGAGAGAGAGAGGCGGTGGTGGGGAGTTTGGTAGAGGTTCCGAAGGGGGTGGATGGTAGACAGACATATGTAGTGGTAACCTAACTTAACCTCATCCTAACCTCACCTAATATAACCTGACGTAACATAACTTAACCCAACCTTACGTGGCTTACCAAACATAACCTTAACCTAAACTATCATGGTATAATCTAATATAACGTAACCCAGCTTAACATGAATTATTCAAACCCTAACCTAAATTAACTCATCCTTGCTTAATATGACTTAATGATCTAAGCTAGAATACACACACACACACACACACACACACACACACACACACACACAAGGCATCTAAATTATCTAAATTATTTTCTTTCTTTTTTTGGTTTTCTTTTACTTTCTTAATGATCAAAATTTACATGGGAGTGGAAGAGGCGTTTATAAAAATTGCCTTCATTGTTTTCTGTGATATACAACTCTCTCTCTCTCTCTCTCTCTCTCTCTCTCTCTCTCTCTCTCTCTCTCTCTCCATCTGGTAAATGCAGTAAACGTCCTCCCTTCACGTTACTTAAACTTGATCTCCTGTTAAAGAAAATTACCTCCACCCCTCCCGTGTTCCCTCCAATGTTGCCTCCATCTCTCCCATGTTACCTCCATCTCATTTATGTTACCTCCATTCCTCCAGAGTTGCCTCTTCCAAAAATGACCTGCTGAGAGAGAGAGAGAGAGAGAGAGAGAGAGAGAGAGAGAGGAGAGAGAGAGAGAGAGAGGAAGCATTCATTATCCTGTGTGTTCTGTTCTGTACTTACTGGTCATCGTTTACCACCTTGTTATTTGGCTTTTAATACTGACTTAATTCACATTTTCACTGATACACCTCGAAATTAATGTTTTTTTTTTAATACTGTAATGCAAGTTTAGACTATGATTCTACTAGGACGCCACCCTAAAAAAAAATAAATAAATAAAATCAATAACTAGTGCAAATCCAAGTAAATGAAAGGGTAATAGTACAAAGCCCTTACTGTTTCTGGTATTAGTTCGGCTCGATACGATTATTGCAATGAAAAAGTAAGTGTCATTAGCAGTCACAGGGTTAACTTGCTTAGACTCTTGAGCATCTCTTGGCATCTCAGGAATCCCGCCAGGAGTTCGCGAGCGAGTTCCTCAAGTATTCCTGAAATTCCTGAAGGATGTTGTTTTAATTTGCGGGCTCGTGTGTTGCTCTGGTGGTCGTTAGAGTTGTCAGTGTCTCTTTGTTTGATTGTTTGTTGTGTTTGTGTTTGTGTTTGTGGTGGTGATGGTGGTGGTGGTGGTGGTTGTGGTGATGGTGGTGGTTGTGTTGCTGTTGTTGCTGTTTTTTGTTGTTTTTATTGTCGCTATTGTAATCAGTATTGGTGGTGGTGGTGGTGGTGGTGCTGATGATCTTTATCTTTGTTGTTGTTGTTGTTGTTGTTGTTGTTGTTGTTGTTGCTTTTATTATTGTTATTGTTATCGGTGGTGGTGGTGGTAGTGGCGGTGGTGGTGGGCCCTGCATTGTCTGGAGTCCTGCAGTTCCTAGAAGGTCCTTTAAGACTGAGGAAAGCAAGACTATCTCTCTCTCTCTCTCTCTCTCTCTCTCTCTCTCTCTCTCTCTCTCTCTCTCTCTCTCTCTCTCTCTCTCTCTCTCTCTCTCTTTTCTTAGGAGTTCTTTATGCGTCATGCACAGTATTGATGTTTTTGTTGTCTTTTGTTGTTGTTGTTGTTGTTGTTGTTGTTGTTGTTGTTGTTCCTTGCTTGAAATCCCACAGTTCTCACAGGGCCCTTTTAGAGTCTCACCTGAAAAGATCTTTCTCCCAGACGTCCTTTTGCGGGTCTTCGCTGCGTGTGTTTGTATGTATGTGTTACCTTGTGGTCATTTACCTTATTAGGGAGAAAGTGACCGGCTGCGAACGACACCAGCTGATAAATTAGGTATTGCAGTTTACGAGAGTTGTAAGATCCACACGCCCTACTCCTCCTCTTCTTCCTCCTTCTCCTCCTCCTCCTCCTCCTCCTCCTCCTCCTCCTCCTCCTCCTTCTCCTTAGCCTTCTCCTCCTCATCCTTCGCCTCCTATATCCTTTCCCGCCTTATCTTCGCCTTTAATCAGTTTTATTTCACCGTGCACTCTTTTATCCTCCTTCATGGACCTCGTGGACTGCTTTGGTCAAGAAGCGCCTCGTTAAAATTCAGCCTTTTAGTTGCTGACGAGTTGAGGAGGAGGGGTGAGTGAAGGATGGGGGGACAGAGGAGAGGAGGGCAAGGGACGAAGGAAGGGAGGAAGGGAGAGGATGGAGGAAGGATGGAGTTTAGGGAAGAGGAGTGGGAGGAGGAGAAAGAGAAGAGCAGGTAAAGGGGAGAGAAAATTAATCAGCCCATGTTGTATACTCTGTCTCGTAAAACTTGCGGTCAGATGGAAAAAACATCAGGCAGAGAGAGAGAGAGAGAGAGAGAGAGAGAGAGAGAGAGAGAGAGAGAGAGAGAGAGAGAGAGAGAGAGAGAAAATTCTTAGCACACTCCAAAATTAGAGAAAGTACATGGTAAGGAAAGGAAAGAGGATGAGAAAGAGACAAAAATAGAGCGAAAGAAAGAAAAAAAGAAAGAAAGAAAGAAAGAAAGAAGGAAAGAAGAAAAGAAAAATGAGAAGTAAAGGAAAAGAAAGCGATAGAAAAGGATTCCCAAGTCAGAGAGAGAGAGAGAGAGAGAGAGAGAGAGAGAGAGAGAGAGAGAGAGAGAGAGAGCCGGAGCCAATCAAAGGAGTGTGATAGAACATAAGGCGGCGTCACAATCCGGACAATTAATCACAGAGCCAAGCATTGCCAGAGAGGGACCGACTTTTCATCATCTCAAAGACTTTTTATCTCTTCATATTGACACCACTCATTTGTCTTCCCCTGTACCCCTTCCTCCTGCTGCTCCTCCATCCTCTCTTCTTCTTCTTCTTCTTCTTCTTCTTCTTCCTCTTCTTGTTTTTCTTGTTCTTGTTCTTGTTCTTGTTCTTCCAGCTGTTGCATTCTCCCTTCTTTCTTCTCTTGTTCCATCTTTTCTTCTTCCTCTCCTGTATCCTCGTTTCTTCTTCTTCTTCTTCTTCTTCTTCTTCTTCTTCTTCTTCTTCTTCTTCTTCTTCTTCTTCTTCTCCTCCTCCTCCTTCTCTTCCTCTTCCTCTTCCTCTTCCTCCTCCTCCTCCTCCTCCTCCTCCTCCTCCTCCTTCTTCTTCTCTTCAGGTCATATCGTTGCCCTTCACAGATGAAAATGAGAAGGAGGAGGAGGAGGAGGAGGAGGAGGAGGAGGGACTGCACGCCTGACTCACGCCGTGCAGGAAAATGAGCGTGAAAAAGCCTGCCTGACTTATTTCCTCGCTAATAAAAACGAAAAAAAAGAAAAGAAAAAATGAAAAGTTATCCTTGTTAAACTTGTCTGTCATGAATTGTTGACGAGAAAGAGGAGACGAGTAGGAGGAGGAAGAAGAGGAGGAGAAGGAGGAGGAAGGATGTATGAGAGATAGAAAGAGGAAGTAACGGTAATATGAAAGAAGACTAGAGAGAGAGAGAGAGAGAGAGAGAGAGAGAGAGAGAGAGAGAGGTGGTTTCGGGTCATAAATTAAGGTGAGGAAAAAAATGTTCAGGGTTAAAGGTACCTATCAGGGGAAAAAAATATAGAGGGTTGTAGATTATGTAGGTCAAGGGGGAAAAAAGAAAGAAAAGAAAGAAACACTGTGTATGGTTATCACTGACGAACTGAGCAAAGTGTGGATGGGCAGGTGGGAAAATAAAATGTCTAATGTTCTATTTTATAATTGTTGTATATTTTGCATTTATTTGTGTGGTTTATAATTATTTGTTTTAAGGATTACTTCAGTTTCTCTCTCTCTCTCTCTCTCTCTCTCTCTCTCTCTCTCTCTCTGGCCATACAAAAAAAAATCTGTTATAATATAAATCAAATAAATAAATCATGGCAAAAAATGCGCTCAAAATAAGGAAAAGACTTCAATTTATTTCATTATAATAGTGTTTAAATATATTTCTTATTATCAAAATCCATAAGAAGCGTTTTTTTTTTGTTTTTTTTTTCAAATGGATCTTGATCTCCTCAGTCATTTACTTCTTACTATCATTAATATTCCCGTCCCTTCTTGCGGATGTGGATGTTTGGATATATTTTCTATTGTTAAAGTCCATAACAAGCCAGTCTATATGACCTTTCAAGTTTAGGCGTTTTGTTCTAATGGATCTTGTAGTTTTCCTCAATCATTTACTTCTTTCCATCATTAATATTCCCCTCCCTTTTTTTTTCCTGGAAGCGGATGTTTAAAGATATTTTCTAGTGTAAGAATTCATAAGAAGTGTATCTGCGATCATTCCAGTGTAGACGTTTTGTTCAAATGGATCCTGTTCTCCTCAGTCATTTGCTTCTTACGGTCATTGATATTCTCCTCCCTTCTTCTCGCTGCCTGCCTTGTATATAGATAGATGATGGTCTCCGTGTGTCGCGGCTTCATGGTCTTAAACGTTTCGGCGTCTGATCTCAGTAAGTAATAAGCTCTAGCGCAAGTTATCAGGGCTTTGAAGAGTGTTTTCATGGTTTTAGTGATAGTTGAACAAGGACTCTATGCTGTCAGAAAGAAAAACAGCCTTGAGAACCTGACTAATCACCTCTGCGGCCTTTGAAAGTTATCCTTATGAGAGAACAAAATGTTTTCTGATTAGACCCAGTGTGGTGAAGAATGATATGATTTGTTATAATAATAGTGTTAATATTTACGGCTTTAAGATGGTGAAGCAGTGTAGGCTTACCGTACATCAATACCTAAAAACTTTTGTGATAGGAAAATTAATTGTTTTCGTCTAAGTCTAATTCTAAGGTGCAATATTGCTGTGGGACGTTACTTTTGTTGCATTTACTCTTCACTGACACACCCATACATGCCCACACATATGCTCCCGTGGGCAGTGTATGTCTCTGCTACTAAACTAATTTAACGGATAAATATTCAACAATCTAATGACAGGAAACAAGAATCCAGTGAAAAATAGCCCAGTCTATCCTTTTTCACCTCCGTGTTCTGAAACGCGTCATCTGGACTGTAATGATTTTAAGGCACACTTCCCTTTCTACACGCGCACCCTGCCCTCGCACGTTATCTCTCACCTTCTGCCCACTACACACGTTCTAAGATAGAGACATGACATCACGCACATCACAAAAAATATTAGGTAGAATGTAGTCGTTAATAATCACTCTAAAGTTTGTCTGGTGAGAAGTGGAAGGGAATAAGATGAGGCATGAGAAGTTCCCGCAGCGGTCACCAGAGTGCACCGTAATTGCGCCGCCGCCTCGCCTCCCTAGCGGACGACAGGTGGCGGGCCGATCGATGCCTCCCTGCCTTGCTTCTGGCTCAATAGATGCCGCTCTGCCCGCTTCTCCAACTTATTTGTCCCCTAAGCTCCTCGCTGGTTATGAATTAATGATCTCTGATACTTTTCCTCGTCCTCCTGTTTGCATTTATGGCGGAAATTCAAGGAAAACAGTGAGTAATGATGCTGTCACAGTGCAAAACATGATGCGTGGCTACGGCGGCGAGTGACGGGCCGGGGGGCGGGGAGTAGGGCCGTGGGAGAGGCAAGGAGAGGGAAGGACAGGTGGGAGGGAAGCAGCGGCCTGGCCAGGGAGAGGGGAGAGAGCAGGTGGGAGAATGAGACGGAGGGGAAGGAGCAGGGGGTCAGGGGGTGAGAGAAGGGGCGCGGGAGGGCGGCACCTGACCCTGGCCCAGGATGGGAGGGGAGGAGGGTCGGGGAAGGGGGGAAGCAGGCCACCCATATAGCCAAGGAAAACCCCGCGCTGGCAACTCTGCATGACCCACCTGATATATGATTTTTTTTCCTCTCTCTCTGTCTCTCTTTCTTTATTCCTCGTCCCGCCGGCTGGCAATGAGTTCGGGGCGGACTTGCCGACCCATCCTCGGGAACCTCCTCACACACACACACACACACACACACACATACACCGGGGATCTTAACCATGTGCGTTTAATCTAAATGTGCGCGTGTAAAATCTCAGTGAGTGTGAGCGGCGGCGTGGGGGATAGACAGCTCCGCCAGGCTCTGGGCGGCGGCGTCAGCATGAGGCGCGGGTGTCGAGCGTCAGCGCCGCCGGGAGGAGATCTGTGCCGGATCAGCTGATAAGATGTTTGTAAACAAATGCACCACGTGACTTGGCCAGGCAAGGGAGGTGCCCCCCATACCGCTACACTCACACACTCACACACACACACACACACACACACACCGCCGCCTCCTCCGTGATGGATTACTTTTCCGTGTTGAGCCGACCGCTCAACATTTCTTCACGTCTCCTGAGCACATGGCAATGGTCCTTAGATATATTTTTTTCTTATTCTCTCTCTCTCTCTCTCTCTCTCTCTCTCTCTCTCTCTCTCTCTCTCTCTCTCTCTCTCTCTCTCTCTCTCTCTCTCAAGCAAAACCCAACACAAAGTACAAATTTGAAAACACGTTCGTACTTTTCGGAATCCATGCGACTAGTATAAGAATCATTCGTAAAGACACAATGCAATTCACAGATACGGATGCAATCACACGTCTCCAGTACAGTACTTACAAAAACAAAACCTATATACATGTACTCTCATCAAAGGCATCTTCAGTATTCCAGGAAGCACACGAGAATAGAATATGGCTTTTGTACTACGCGCCAAACATCCTTCATTTAGATGTAATGCGTAAAGAATAGAACTTCTGAATAACTTACAAGAGAGAGAGAGAGAGAGAGAGAGAGAGAGAGAGAGAGAGAGAGAGAGAGAGAGAGAGAGAGAGAGACCAACCATCGTTACTTTACATGTAATACGCAAGGAATCGAACTTATGGATAACTTACAAGACAGAAAGAGAAAGGGGCATAGTGAGGTGAGGAAGAGTGTGAGTAAGTGTTGGTCGGCTCTCACAGAAGACACTCAGTGAGAAGGATGTGCCATTAGTGAAGGTCGAGTGAGAGGCGGTGCCGGCGAGGTGGTGGGTGAGGGAGGGCTGAGTGCCACCATGGGAAGGCAGTGTGTGAGGGGCTGGTGAGGGAGGAGTGAGGCTCAAGACATGCCCTTTTGTACCTCCGCCACCCTCGTTCCCCCTCACCTTTCCTCCATGCCTTCTTCCCTCCCGTTTAACCTTCCTACCTACCTACCTACACCTACCTTCCTCTACCTACCTACCTACCTCCTCCCCGTCAACCCCACGACTGTCGGCTTCTCTACCTTGGCAGTCACCTCTCTCTCTCTCTCTCTCTCTCTCTCTCTCTCTCTCTCTCTCTCTCTCTCTCTCTCTCTCTCTCTCTCTCTTCATATCTGATTCCACTCAGCATTTCATCTTATTTGTCCATAATTATTTTTTTTACTCGAATTCCTTTTTTTTGTTCCTTCATACTTTTTTCTTTTTTTGTGTGTGTGTTTTTTTCTCTCTCTCTTTTGTGTTCAGTCATTTTCCTTCCCGCCCTTCATTGTCTTCTTCATCTCACTTCCTTTTCTTTTCTCTTTTCTGTTGCAAGACTTCTCCACCCTTTCCTTTTGTTCTTCCTCTTCTTTCTCCTCCTCACTTGTACACTTCTTTCCTTCCCTCTCTTTCTGACCTGCCTGCCTATACCCTCACTTCTCCCCATTCCATCCTATCCCATGCCTTGCCTTACCTTCCCGTTCCCTCCCTAACACTACACCTTCCATCCCAGGCCCTTCTACCCTCCTTCCTTCCCCCTATCCCTCCCTTCCCTCCCCTACTCCCTCGCTTCCCACACAACCCACCTACCTTTCCACCCTACCCTCTCCTTCCCTCCGTCCCTCCATGCCTCCATCCGCCCCTCCATACCCTCCAAGGTCACCTCGGGTCTGGACTACGGAAAGGTTTCTCTCTGTCTCTCTCTCTCCCTCTTCTCTACACCGAAAGAAACAAGTTCTCTTTTTGAATCACTAGAACTGACAGGAGACACATGCAAGTTCTCAGGTGTGTTTCCTGGTTACCTGGCTGTCCAATAAGTACGTAGCAGCAGTATTCTGTCCTTGGGAAAGGAGTACAGAGACTGTGTTGGTGTGTTGTTGTATATAGTCAGTCTGGCGGTTCGAAGTAAGAGTGCGTAGCGTGTAGGTGTTTTGTATCCCGGGTCCTGGCGGGGCGGCGGCCAAGGCGATATGTCAAAGTCACGATCCCGTACCTGACAAGGGAGAGATAGATAGTCTGGGTAGATATACAGGTAGATAGATGGATAGATAGATAGTAATTAGATATGGATAAGGATCAGTCGGGCATTTTGCTGTTCGTGCGGAGAGATGGAGATGAGCTTGTGGGGCATGTTAGCTTACCATTACCCGCGGCAGAGGAATGGGGTGCTCGCGGTGCCTGTGCAATTAGGTGAAGGCAGCGGCCGCGGCGGAACGCTTACAACTTATGGAGATATTCAGGGATTAATGGCTCACGGCGAGGAATGTAAATGCTGATAGGATGAGTAATAGTAAATCATGCAAATATTTACATACTCGTATTTCACAAGTTAGGACATGCTCTACGTAACGAGAATTTTTATAAGGTTTCTGTTGTGAAAAATTTTCCTGTTTCTTTTTTTTTTTTCTTCTTGATGTTATAGTTCATGGTTTTGTTCTTGTTGTTCTTGGTGTTGGTGTTGATGGTGGTGTTATTCTTACTGCTAATTATATGTATGTATCTATGTATGCATGTATTACCAGCGTTTTTTTTATATGAACAATACCTAATGCTGAATTATTTTAACACTCATTAACTGTTATTTAGCATTTTTTTCATAATTGTTCAGTCAGTGATGAATAAGCAGTCATGCACATCTTTTAACCCGTGTGTGTGTGTGTGTGTGTGTGTGTGTGTGTGTGTGTGTGTGTGTGTGTGTGTGTGTGTGTGTGTGTGTGTGTGTGTATGTATGTCTGTGAATCTGTCCGTGTGTCTCTATATTTTTCCGTCAGAAAGTATAAGAACCTGCATTTCTCTTCCTGGCTTCTCGCTTCTGTCTGTCTCATCTGTTTATCCGTCCACCCCTCTATCTGCATGTCTGTCTATCTGTCTGTCAACATGTCTGCGTGTCTGTCTACTCGTATGTCAGAATATTGAACGACATGTCCCCCTCTCTCACTTTTTCTTACTCATGTCTGTCCGTCCGTCCCTATGTCTGTCTGTCTGTCTGTCCGCTCCCCTGTCTGTGTGTCTGCCCGCCTGTCTGTGTAAATGTGCGCACATCCACTAATCCCCTTAGAGGGCGTGCAGTCACGTGTGTGCTGGTAAACAATGCACGGCCTTCGTACACACACACACACACACACACACACACACACACACACACACACACACACACACACACACACACATACAGAGAGAGAGAGAGAGAGAGAGAGAGAGAGAGAGAGAGAGAGAGGAGCAGCAGAAGAAGAAACAAACAAACGCCAAAGATAAATAAACAAACACGCGTGTACATAACTCATTGTTTTTATACACAGTTTTTATTTATGGCATGATTTATGCATTCACATGAAAGGTGTGTTTTTATTTGACTTTTTTTTATTCTTCCTCACCTTTTATTTTATTTTATTTATTTATTTACTCTTGTATTATCACCTCACATTTTTCCCTCCTCTTCCTTTCCGTTCTCTTCTTCCTCTTCCTCGTCCTCTTCCTCGATTTTCTTTCATTAACCGTCTTTATTCTTTCGTTTTAATTCTATTTTCATTCACTTCCTTATCTAAAATCTTTCATTCCCTCGAACAAAACCAAATAATAGCTAGTTTCTTTTTACCTCTCTCTCTCTCTCTCTCTCTCTCTCTCTCTCTCTCTCTCTCTCTCTCTCTCTCTCTCTCTCTCTCTCTTGGTTCATTCCCTCCGCATTACTCTCTGATCCCCCTCATCACCGTCTGTCTGTCTGTCTGTCTGTCTTTCTGTCTGTCTGTCTGTCTCTCTGTCTGTCTTTCTCTCTGTCTGTCTGTTTGTTTGTTCGTCTCCTTTTATTCATTGCACCACGTTCCCACACCATCATTATCCTTCTCTTCCTTTCTCCTCATTTATTCCGCATTTCCTCTTTCTTCTTTAAGTTTGTCGTCTCTCTCTCTCTCTCTCTCTCTCTCTCTCTCTCTCTCTCTCTCTCTCTCTCTCTCTCTCTCTCTCTCTCTCTCGTCCCTTCATTCCGTCCCAAGTACCCAAGGCCCTTTCACCCTCTCCCTCTCTCCCTCCCTCTCCCCCTATCTCCCTCTCTCTTTCTCTACCTCCCTCCTTCTCTCTCTCCCTCTCTCCCTCCTTTACCCTCTTTCTCCATTCAACCCTCCGTTCTCATTTCTATCATTACTCTCTCTCTCTCTCTCTCTCTCTCTCTCTCTCTCTCTCTCTCTCTCTCTCTCTCTCTCTCTCTCTCTCTCTCTCTCTCTTTCTTTGTTCTCATTTCTTGTTATTCTTTCCCTTATCAGCTTCAGCCACTTGCAAATCTTTCTCTATTGTTTTCTTCGTCTTTTATTTATTTTCCTTTCTCTTTCTCTCTTTCTCTTTGTTCCCTTCTCTCTCTATTCCCTTCTCTCTCTCTCTTTCTCACCCTCTTTCCTTTCTTTGCTCTAAGT
>NC_087155.1:16304191-16319191 GCF_035594125.1 Scylla paramamosain | reverse complement strand
TCTTCCCGTCTTTCCTTTCGTCCGTCCCCTCACTGACTCGTCCCTGTCCTGTCCCGTCCCGCCTTGCCTCGCCTCATCCTCGACTTCCCCTCGTCCCACTCCTTCTTGTTCCAACCCTCCTCTGCCCTGTCCTGTCCCTTTTTCTTCCTCGCCCCATCCCTGCTCCATCGCTGGCTCGCTTCGACACCCCTGTATGAATGCAGGGACAGTGGGGGTGGAGGACTTAAGACAGGGGTTGTAACGGGAGGTCTGGAAAGCACTGCACTGCTGGTAGAGAAGAAAAAAAAAGGTTATGCCTGGAAAAGTATTAGTCGGAAAAGTTGTAGTCCAGAAAAGTGTTTTAATTGGAATATGTAAGATGGTTGGAAAGTTATGCAGCACTGGAATGGGTTGTATTCCTGGAAAATACTGCTGGAAAACGTGAAAATACTTCTGCATAGTATTTCATCTGGAAAGTGTAAGATGTTTTGGAAAATATGCCATACTGGAAAGGGTCGTATTCCTGGAAAGTACCACTGGAAAAGCTGGATACCTTCAAAGTACTACTGGAAAAGTCGTGAGTTGTGGAAAGTCTCTTAACTGGGAAATGTAAGACACCTGGAAAGTTACGCAGTACTGGAATAGGTTGCATCCCTGGAGAGTGCTGCTGGAAAAATTAAAACACCTTGAAATCACTTCTCACAAACGGTGGAGTCCAGGAAGGTATTTTAACTGGAAAATGTGAGACGCGTGGAAAGCTATGCCGTACTGGACAGGGTTGTTGTGTCTCTGGAAAGTCCTGCTGGGAAAGGTAAGACACCTTGAAAGTACTACTACTGGAAAAAAGCTTGGGTCGTGGAAATTATATTAACTGTAAATGTAAAACGCCTGGAAACTTAGTAGTACTGGGAATGGTCGAAGCCCTAGGTATTGCTGGAAAAGCTGGGCGCCTGGAAAGTAATATAAAAAATTTTGGCGTCCTGGAGAGCTTAAATGCTGGAAGTTAAATGACTAGAAAGTACTGTTGGAGAAGTTGATGACTGGAAAGTACTATTGAAAAAAAAAAAAGGCGGACTTCGGGAAATGATTAAAACTGGACTCTTAGAATTTACTGCTGAAAAAAAAAATGAGTACTTGGAAGTAGTTCTGGAAAAGCTTCACTGTCTTATATTGTAACTCTGGAATATTTTCTTTCCAAAAGTTTCATTTATTTATTTATTTATTCGCCCTTTCTTCAGTCGGTGTGTCAGTCTGTTTGTCATCGTCTTAGTCGCTGTTAGTCTTCTATTCCTCCTTTTTCCCTCTTCCTAGTTTATTGGTTCTTGTTTCCCTGGTTTTGCTTCTTGTCCTTTCCTTACTTTTTCCTTCGTCATTTTCAACCTCGTCCTCGCCCTCTCTTTATCATTTCGTCTTCATCAGAGTTGTCAACATCCTCGCCATCATCATCGTCACCCTTCCCCTCCTCCTCCTCGTGCTCCAGCTCCTGCTCCTGCTCCTCCTGTTTCCTTTCATCTCTCCCCATCAAAATCCCTTCATTTTTTCTCCCTTTTCTTCTTTCTTTCCCTCCCTCCCTCCATTCACATCCCCTTCCTACCTCTCGCTCGCATCCTCCCCTTTCCCTCTGGACCTTATATTTATTTTTTCTTTCCCTCCTCCCTTCATTCCTCCACCCTTCCCTCCCTCCCTCCCTCCATTCCTCCGTCCCTTCGTCCCTCCCCTCTTGACCAGTTTCCCCTGAAGGGATAAGGGCGCCTCTGGGGACAGTATTAAGGGAGAGCTGGGGGAGAGATACACATGCGAGAGAGAGAGAGAGAGAGAGAGAGAGAGAGAGAGAGAGAGAGAGAGAGAGAGAGAGAGAGAGAGAGAGAGAGAGAGAGAGAGAGAGAGAGAGAGAGAGAGAGAGGATGGGTTAAAAAAAAGTACAGAAAACACAAAAAAGTCTGAAATAAGTAAAAAATTATCTTTATTATCGCTTTTATCTTTACCATCGTTTCTTTCTTTATTCTTTGTCTTCCTTTAGTAAAAAATGAAATGCAGAAAAACATATTAAAAGTATAAAAGAAGTGAAAAAAATAATCATCATCTTTATCTTCTTTATTATGGTTTCTGTTCTTCTTCCTCTAACTCTCTCTCTCTCTCTCTCTCTTATCATCGTTTATCAGTTCCCTCTCCCCTTTTCTTATCGTCACCTTTATCATTTATCTCCGTTATCCTGGTACAGTTTAAAGGGATATCGTAATCAGTTATGGTGCATTAGTGTTCTAGTTATCAGTTGTTTATCTGGTATGTCTTCTTATCATTTGTATTAATTTATCTTACTTTTTCTTCCTTTCCATTTATTTATTTATTTTCACTTTTTTTTCTGTTTGGTTGAAGTAGATTTCGGTATTTTCTCTTAACCTCTCTCTCTCTCTCTCTCTCTCTCTCTCTCTCTCTCTCTCTCTCTCTCTCTCTCTCTCTCTCTCTCTCTCTCTCTCTCTTTATTGTACTGCTTGTGGGGTTAAAAAAAATAAAAAAATGAAAAAATCAGAATAAAACGACTCTCTCTCTCTCTCTCTCTCTCTCTCTCTCTCTCTCTCTCTCTCTCTCTCTCTCTCTCTCTCTCTCTCTCTCTCTCTGGTAATGTTTGTGGAGAAAGAGAGAGAGCAAAAAAAAAATAAAAGAATAAAAGGTTAAGAAAAGTATGATCCCACAACAATAGTATTTCATTAAGATTTCTGATAATTGCTCTTAACAGTCCTTTGTCTCCCTGATGACTCATTACCGCCTTAACGAAGCTTCCTTGGCCAGGTGCGCGTCCTTCTTTCATATTTCAACCACTTATATCTCTCGTATTGTAATGGGGGCTTGCAGAGTGGTGGTGGTGGTGGTGGTGGTGGTGGTGGTGGTAGTTAGTAGTAGCTGTTGTTGTTGTTGTTGTTGTTGTTGTTGTAGCAGTGATAATATGATTCTAGTTTTTGACGTTTCTGTACTCTCTCTCTCTCTCTCTCTCTCTCTCTCTCTCTCTCTCTCTCTCTCTCTCTCTCTCTCTCTCTCTCTCTCTCTCTCTCTCTCTTCCTTCCTTCCTTCCTTCCTTTCTTCCTACTTACCTACTTTCCTTCCTTCCTTCTTTCCTCCTGTATTATCTCCTCGTATCTCCTTTACCATATTTTCCCTTCCGCTTTTCTTTTTTTATTTCTTTTCGTTCACTTCTTCCCTTTTTTTCATCTTTCTCTTTTCTTTCTACCTTCATTATCGTCTTTCCTTACTCTCTTTTTCACATCCTTATTACTATTATTTTTCTCTCATTTTTTTCATTCTTTTCATTATTCTCTTTTCTTCTCATTTCCTTCTTCCTCCTCTTCCTCCCCTCTTATTCCTCTCTTTCCTTCACCCTTCCCTTCCCCACGCTCGCTAATCCACCTTCAGTCCTCCTCTTTTTTTTTTTTTTTTAGCTTCTCCCCTTTTGCTCCTCCTCTCTTCCCTCCGCTCATCTTTCTCCTCTCATCATCTCCCTTTTTCTCCTCTCCCTTTCTCCTCTCTCTCTTTGCTGAGCTTCTCTTGTTCCAGAAAAATTCCCGGGAAAAAAATATTACCGAGAAACTTTTCTGGCGAAGTTTGTCTTGGGAAAGTTAAAGAAGTGAATTGTCTTATCTTGAAAACAGACGCCATTCCCAGTATTTCCATTCTCCTCTCTCTCTCTCTCTCTCTCTCTCTCTCTCTCTCTCTCTCTCTCTCTCTCTCTCTCTCTCTCTCTCTCTCTCTCTAACTATCTATCTATCTATCTCTCTCTATTTTAATGTCCTCTTTCCTTTTTTTCCAGGTAAGAGATCGAAAGAAACAGAAGAAGGAATGCGCACGAGAGTAAAGGTACAGTATATAGAGTGAATGGTCCGGGCATTAGCAAAGATGGGCTATAGAACTTTAAGTACCTTGCTAATTTTATGAAGTAACTTTTAAGTATAATGTTGAAAGCAATGACCTGTATTATGATCACATTGTTAAACGCGTTGGGATTTCACCGGGATTATTTTCAACTGTTTTCAATGAGATGATTTCTTAATTGAATTATCAGTGTCATCTTGAAAACACCATTAAAAAGTACTATGGAACATTAAGGAATACTGGCTGGCTTGCTTCTTGAACTCGAGAACAAGGACATAGGGAAAGCTGCAAGAGGCCAGCACACATACACCTGGCAGTCCCTCTATTGCAAAATATTCACCTCTTTATGCTTATCATCCCTATCCATAAAAGTTTCTAATTTTTAAAGCTCCCTATTTACCTGCAACCAATATATCATACTCTTTGGTTCATCATAGGTGCTATACCATCGACCTCTCTTTGTCTAACCACTACTAACATCAATACAACCACCACTACCACCACCACTACCACCAGTCAATGCTAATAATGAAAAGTTATTTAATGGCTCGTTAGGCACTACCATCACCAGTCATGTGTTTCGTTAATCCAGACCCGCCTGTCCGCACTCCAGCAATCGCCTCCCATTAAGACTGGCGGTGCTAAGGCCCACGAGGGTGCAGTGTAATGCATCCCGCGGGGACAGTTCCTCTCAGCTGTCCCGCCAAGGTGCATACATAACAAAATTGCTTAGTTTGATGAGAAAATACTGAAATGAAGCAGGGGGAACATTAAAAAAGCAGGGGAACACAATACAGATTTTAAGAACAATAGAAACCAGAGGGAACAAAGAAACCAGAAGAAAGAGGAAGAAGAGGAAATACTGAAAGAAAACTGTGAAAAGAACTATACAAGTGAGAAGAAACAACAATAGAAACTAGAGGGAACGCTAATAAAACCAAATGAAACGTCGAAAGAATAAAAAAAGAAACCAGATGTAACAATTATGAAAACTACGTAATATAAACACAAAAAAGAAAGCTTTAGAAACCAAAGAAAACAGCAAAATAAACCATAAATAACACAAAAAAAATTCAAACACCATTAAGACGAAAAAAAAAAGAAAAAAAAAACTAACACCAAAGACATCCCACCCACAGAAAAAAAAAAGGAAAAAAAACTGAAGTCAAACCAAAACCCAAAGAGCGAAGAAGGAAGGAGTAAAAGAAGAAACAAGTGTATGTCTGTAAGTTTCCCAGCAGAGCAGTGTTAAGAGGGAATACCTGTCTGGCCCTTAACTGGATACCCACCTGCCCTTTGCTCTACACGCCGCCGCCCTTAACCGATTCAGCCCCACAAAAGCTTTCCTTGCCCTTTGTCAGGCGTCAGTTACCCGTCAAAATCACCACGGCGCCCCCAACCAAGCGACCGTCGACCAGACACACCCACCGGCTACCCCTGTACTCTACCCTGGTGGTGATGGTGGTGGTAGTGCAGTGGCGGGTGAGTCTCAAGTGTAGTGTAGTGTGTGTGTGTGTGTGTGTGTGTGTGTGTGTGTGTGTGAGAGAGAGAGAGAGAGAGAGAGAGAGAGAGAGAGAGAGAGAGAGAGAGAGAGAGAGAGAGTCTTTGATTCGCTCATGTGGGGAAATTTCTGGTAAACTGAGAAAGGGAGTTTGGGGAGAAAGAGAAACTATACTACTACTACTACTACTACTACTACTACTACTACTACTACTACTACTACTACTACTTCTTCTTCGTCTTTACCATCCCTCCCCAACATCTCTAATTTTAGATCAAATAGTGTATATTATCACAAACAATCTCGTAGAAGCAAAGAAAAAAAAGGGTCTGCTGCTGCTGCTTGTCCTTCCTTTGTGTGCCTTTTGTGATACAAATACTTGACGTGAAGGCTTGGTTACCCTACGAAAGTCACGTATGTAGCTGATTCATTTGCACACCTGAGGAGATACGTGAGTAGGTCGTCTCTCTCTCTCTCTCTCTCTCTCTCTCTCTCTCTCTCTCTCTCTCTCTCTCTCTCTCTCTCTCTCTCTCTCTCTCTCTCTCTCTCTCTCTCTCTCTCTCTCTCTCTCGGCGGCGGGAAAGCAAAGTTATGTTTCCCATGACTGTTCACTAAGGCTTTTGTTGTGTTCACCCTAAGAGGCGAGGCTGTGCTGGGGTGAACGGCAGCTCTGTGTAAGGTAGACGCGGACGCAGCAGGTGTGTGGGATAAAGGCAGTAGTGACGGGTGGAGGTGGTGGTGGTGGTGGTACTGGTGGTGGTGGGGTTCCTCAGGGCGATGTTTGTGCTCTTACGAAGTTTGATTTTGTTAGGTCAGGTTTGGTTATGCTAGGTTAGGTTACGAATACTACTATCATTGTTAGTGTTGGTAATATTGTTTTTATTATTATCATCGTTAATTTATTCATTACTATCGTCATTGGTAGACATTATCATCATTACTCTTACCACAAACAAACACACGCACACACACACACACACACACACACACACACACACACACACACACACACACACACACACACACACACACACACACACACACACACACACACACACACACACGCATTTACAAAGTCCTTCCATGAATTAACACTAAGAACATCAAACTAGTTACTTTATAAATGACTCTCTTCACATCGACCTGTAAAAAAGACAATGCACAACTAAAGAAGGAAGGAAAAGAGAGAGAAAGATCATTAATGCATCTTTCTTTACCTCGGCAGAAAAAAAAATTATATATATATATATATATATATATATATATATATATATATATATATATATATATATATATATATATATATATATATATATATATGACACGCAGTTTTTAATGTAAAGAAACAGAGGTTAGTCAAGTGGAAGAGAAGTCAGTCAACCTAATCAGTAAGTCAGTCATTCAATCAGTCATCCAGCCAGTTAATTACTCAGTCAATCCATAACCCAGTCATTCGGTCAGTCAGTCAGTCAGTCAGTCGTCCAGCCAGTCAGTCAGTCAGTCAGTCCGTAAGCCAATCACTCAGTCAGTCATTCACACAGACAATGCTGGGAGTAATGAAGTCATGCTGATGGGGTAACTATTTTAAGAGAAACTTGATACCCTGAAGGACAGACGGCAGAGCAGGAAGGAAAGGGAGAGAGGCTGTAAAGCTCTCATCACCGCTCAGCGTCTTTGTGCATCAGTAGACAAAGGCAAAGCAAGACAGAGACTGAGATGGGCTGTCATAGTTGTAGAAATAAGACAGATTGAGAAGGGGTGACGAAGAAATTAGGTGATATAATAGTAGCAGTAGAAGCAGTAAAAGTAGTAATAGACGAAGAAGGAGAAGAAGGAGAAGAAGGAAGGAGGGAAGTGGAGGCTAGATAGAGACTGGGATGATGTCGAGATTAGAAATAGAGATAGTAGTAGTAGTAGCAGGAGGAGGAGGTGGAGGAAGTGGAAGTGAAGGAGGAGGAGGAGGAGGAGGAGGAGGAGGAGGAGGAGGAGGAGGAGGAGGAGGAGGAGGAGGAGGAGGAGGAGGAAGAAGAAGAAAAGAGATTGAGATGAAGAGTCAGACGTGATAAAAAAAAAAAAAGTAGAAAAAAAGTAGTGGTAGAAGCAGGAAGAGGAGGAGGAGAAAAAGGAGGAGAAGAAAATGAGGAGGAGGAGGAGGAGGAGGAGGAGACAACTAATTCACCGGGGCATCCAGCCAGTCTCTCTTAATATCGGCAAAATGATGGAGAAGAGGAAAAAGTTGTGCCGAGTTTTAAAAGTTGGTCGCGTTGTGCAGGGGCGTGACGGGCGGCGTGCAGGTGTGCTGGCCTGCTTGGGTCACCTTGGCGGGGGTGCTAATGAACACTGCTAATTAAGGACACCTGGTAAAAAAGGAATGACTGGGATGACTACACACCTTGATTCATGGGAGTTGAGTAAATGAATCAGTGATTGTACCAAGCTGAAAACGAAAATATTGAGTGTGGCCTTGAGGTTGCGTAAATGAGTCAACGAGTTTCTTTTAGTCCAAAATTGAAAGGTTGAGTATATGAGTAGGCGATTGTGGCGGCATGAAAACGAGAATCTGAATTGAAGTTTGTCATTAAGTTGAGTAAATGAGACGATGAATGTACCAAGCTGAAAAAAAAAAATGAAATGAGTTATGTTATTAGAAGTTAAGTAAATGAGTCAGTGACTTTATTTACAAATCCCAAAAACAAGAACTTGAGTGTTTTAAGTAAAGTATGTCATGAATAACTGAATAAATGAGATATCTAGATTATATACTAACCTAAAGCTAAAAATGAGGCTTTGAATATACATTAAGCTGGAGATAAGGACACATATATAGATTAAATAATGACAATAACATTAATAAGATGAATACGAAAAATCCAAGTACATTCAAAACAAAAAGTAATAACCAGCAAAAAGTAATACTGATAACATAAATTAGACGGCAGTACAAAAAAATAAAATGAAGGTACAGTGTGTGGAAAGTGAAGTGAAAGGCGACGTGACTGGAATTGTGAGAATAACTGAGAGAAAAAAATAATAAGAGTAATATCAAATAATAATCTCAAAAGAGTCGAAGCAGTAAGAGAGAGAGAGAGAGAGAGAGAGAGAGAGAGAGAGAGAGAGAGAGAGAGAGAGAGAGAGAGAGAGAAGGGCAGGGGACACACACACACACACACACACACACACACACACACACACACACACACACACACACACACAGAGAAAAAAACAGACGAAGACACAGGCAAACAGACAAACTAACAGAAAGACAGACTGACAGATAGGCAAACAGACCAAACAGACAAACAGACAGACAAACTGACAAAAACTGACAGAAACAGAAAAAAAAATAAAGCACTATAACATTAACGGGAAACACACACACACACACACACACACACACACACACACATATAGTAAATGCAATTGCAACATAAGTACACTGGTTTTATAAGAGGATCACTGGCGAGGCACAATAGGCGGACCCATTAACGGGGAAACAGCTTACCGCGCTACAATACAGACTGCGCTCAATAAATGCCAGGGAAAAATAAATAGAGGAAAATATATATAAAGAGGGAAGCTGAATTCAGACTATTAAGACGTCCATTATAATACAGATCGACTTTCTGTCTGTCTGTCTGTCTGTCTGTCTCAACCCCCCCTCTCTCTCTCTCTCTCTCTCTCTCTCTCTCTCTCTCTCTCTCTCTCTCTCTCTCTCTCTCTCTCTCTCTCTCTCTCCATTTTTGCCTTTGTATTTTAATATAACGGTAATTATTGGGTTAACATCCAATGCACTGTAAAGAAAACCATTTGTATTGACACAACAAACAAAAGAGAGACCAGAAAAAAGAGAAAAGAAGGTTAGTTTTCTACTTTCTAAGCTACAAAACCATCTAAGTGACCGTAGCACGAAAAAAAAAATAATAATAAACCTCTCGAAACTCTCAGAACTCTCAAATGGATGAGAAAAAGAAAATCAACAACCACTGACAGAATTAAAAAAATAAAAAAACACTAGTCGATTCTGCGTTTGCTTTCACTTCGCTATTGATTCACGGGACGGAAAGCAAAGCACGGAACACGGCCAGAGAAAGAGACACACTCACACACGGCACGGGTTGTATGCGCCGCTGCCCAACCCGGAGTTAATGTCACGCGTCATAGAGCAACCCGCATAGCTCTGGCTGAGGGAGGGAGAGAGGGAGAGGGAGGGAGAGAGAGAGAGGGAGAGTAAGGGAGAGGCTGGACAGGAAGGTAGAGTGGGGATAGGTGAGTGTAGAAACGTAAGAGGGAGTTAGAGAGGGAGTATATGTTAGGTGAGGTTAGGTTAGTGTCGCAGAGAGAGAGAGAGAGAGAGAGAGAGAGAGAGAGAGAGAGAGAGAGAGAGAGAGAGAGAGAGAGAGAGATGAACGAGGCTGGATGGGGTGATGGTGTTCTAAGTGAAGGATGGATGCGAGGGTGCCAGTAGAGGAGAGAGGGGTGAGAGGGGAGAGGGGAGAAAGGGGAGGCGGCTCTCTCTCCCCTCACTAGCACGTGCCGCGAGAGGGGACGAGACGAGGGGAGGAGGCCGTTGCCCCCTGCGAGCCCCCTCCAAGAGTGAGGGGAAGTGAGGGGAGAGAGAGGAGTACAGCGGGGGTGATGGGGTGGTGGAGGGAGCAGTGCGCGGGAGGGAAGAAGGGAGAGGGCGGGAGGGACGGAGAAAAAGGGAGGGAAATTGGGAGGGAGGAGGAGATGAAGGGGGAGGAAAGAGGGAAAGTGTAGACACGGGTGAAAGGGAACGATGGAAATTGTAAAAAGGGAAAAGAGAGGAGGAGGAAGAGGAGGAGGAGGAGGAGGAGGAGGAGGAGGAGGAGGAGGAGGAGTGGACAAAAGGGAGAAGGGATGAAGGGTATGAAAATTATTCTGGAAGGGAGGAGGTAGAATGTGGGAGAGAAATGAAGAAGGGAGGGGTGCAGGGAGGAAAGGAAGGAGAGAGAGAGAGAGAGAGAGAGAGAGAGAGAGAGAGAGAGAGAGAGAGAGAGAGAGAGAGAGAGAGAGAGAGAGTGAGAGTGGATGAGAGCTGAAGCCTGTCTAATATCAGCCACGATGCTGGAGGGGAGAGAGAGAGAGAGAGAGAGAGAGAGAGAGAGAGAGAGAGAGAGAGAGAGAGAGAGAGAGAGAGAGAGAGAGATTACTCATTTTCTCTTCTCTTATCTTTTCTCTTCAGTTCTCTTTCTTGTATTTTCTGACCTCATTACTCTCTCTCTCTCTCTCTCTCTCTCTCTCTCTCTCTCTCTCTCTCTACAAGATAAATTTCCTACACACACACACACACACACACACACACACACACACACACACACACACACACACACACACACACACACGCACGTACACACACAGAAAGAGAGAGAGAGAGAGAGAGAGAGAGAGAGAGAGAGAGAGAGAGAGAGAGAGAGAGAGAGAGAGAGAGAGAGAGGAAATGGATTGAGACGTGTAATGATTGACGAAGACAGTGATAGAGATGTGAGCTGATACTAGTGCACATTTGCTCACATTTATTGATCTAGTAGTGGTAGTAGTAGTAGTAGTAGTAGTAGTGGTGGTGGTAGTGGTGGTGGTGGTGGTGGTGAGAACGGTAATAGCAATAAAAATAGCAGTTTCAAATGGAGGAAGAAAAGAAATATGAGAAAGAAGAGAGGAAGAGGAGAAGGAGGAGGAGGAAGAGGAAGGAGAAAGAATGCCAAGGACGAGGAGGAAAAGAAGGAAAAATAAATGTATTAGAAATAAAAAATAAGATATTGGAGAAAAAGGAGGAGGAAGAAGAGAATGAGCAGGAGGAGGATGAGGATGAAGACGAGTAAAAATAGTAATAATGGGGAAGGAGGAAGAAGGGGAGGAGTAAGAGATGTAATGGTAGAAATGGAGGAGAAGAAAGAGGAGGAGGAGGAGGAGGAGGAGGAGGAGGAGAGGAAGAGGAAGGGGAAGATTAATAGTAGTTCTCATATTCCTTGAGCTCAATGATACTTTCCTCCTCCTCCTCCTCCTCCTCCTCCTCCTCCTCCTCCTCCTCGCCTTCCTCCTCCTCTTCTGTGCCTCTTTCCTACAGATAATTATTTGATTCTCTCTGATATTCCTTTTCTGCCGAGAGAGAGAGAGAGAGAGAGAGAGAGAGAGAGAGAGAGTGTGTGTGTGTGTGTGTGTGTGTGTGTGTGTGTGTGTGTGAATGCCTTTTAGCTTTTTATTCATTTATTCATTTATTCATTTATTTATTGACTTCTCTATATATTTATCTATTTGGCCCGTACGAGGCTGTTTAAGAGAGAGAGAGAGAGAGAGAGAGAGAGAGAGAGAGAGAGAGAGAGAGAGAGAGAGAGAGAGAGAGTGTGTGTGTGTGTGTTCTACACACACACACACACACACACACACACACACACCTAAGAACTCAATTACGTATAACAACACAAACTTAAGTTACTTTAATGAACTTTTGAACAATGTGTGTTTTTCTTTTTCTTGTTTCTTCTTCTTAAACGTAATTTATACCTCAGTCTTGTATTCACATTGCTACCCACGTATGTACTGGTGTGTGTGTGTGCGTGTGTGTGTATCTCTCTCTCTCTCTCTCTCTCTCTCTCTCTCTCTCTCTCTCTCTCTCTCTCTCTCTCTCTCTCTCTCTCTCATACAATTCCGTAATGGACAAATAGATAAGTAAATTAATGTTGTCTTATTTTTTGTATTATTTTGTATTATTTTTTTTTCCTTTGCAGCCACTTACAAACAACAACAAATAACAATAACATCTACTACTACTACTACTACTACTACTACTACTACTACTACTACTACTACTACTACTACTACTACTACTACCACTACTACTACTACTACTACTACTACTACTTTCTCACCTTATCTATTTTACCAGTGTATTTACCTACCTGCTATCTCCCCTTCTCTCTTCCCCTGTACTTCCTTGTCTCTCTTTTTCTCTTCTCTTATTTCATCTTCTGTTGCGCTAATTTTCATTTCATCTCCCCTTTTCACTTTTTTTTTGTTTTCTTTTTTACTCTTCGTTTTCTCTTCCCCTTCCTCATCTTCCTCCGTTTTAATGGCAGTTTTTTTTTCTCCTTCCTCATCTTCCCTTCCTTTACCCGCTGTCCCTCTCTCTCTCTCTCTCTCTCTCTCTCTCTCTCTCTCTCTCTCTCTCTCTCTCTCTCTCTCTCTCTCTCTCTCTCTCTCGTTATTTCTTTACTTTTCCATTTCTTTTCATCCTATTTTTCATTTTTATTTCCCTCATTATCTTCTGTTCCTCTTTCTTATCCTGTTCTCTAATTCTTATTCTTTTCATCCCACTTCTTTTTCTTTCATTTCATTTTCTTCTCTTTCTCTTCCTCTTCTCTTTCCTCTCCATTCATTTATTTCTCCCCACCCTTCCTCTCCTCAGTTCCTCTCTTTCTTCTCCCCTTCCACCCTTCCTCTCCTCTTTCCCTTCCATATCTAATCCATTTCTTCAACGTCCTTCTTCCCCTTCTCCTTCTCTTATTTCTTTTCTCCTCTCCTCATTTCTTATTCTCTTAATTTTTCATTCCTGTCCGTTGTTCTTTTCTGGTTATTTTTCTTTCTTCCTGGTTTTCTTTTTCTGCACTTTTGTTTGAATTAATTTGATTTTTTCCTTCGTTTATGTGTGTCTGTGTGTGTGTGTGTGTGTGTGTGTGTGTGTGTGTGTGTGTGTGTGTGCTGTCCTTATTCTGAAACACTACTCTCGTCTCTTGTGCTGCTGCTCTTCAACACAAAGTCCTCCTCCTCCTCCTCCTCCTCCTCCTCCTCCTCCTCCTCCTCCTCCTCCTCCACCTCCTCCTCTCCTCTTCCTCCTCCTACTCCTACTCCTCCTCTTCTCGTCCTCCTTATATCCTCCTCTCTTCCTATGATCTTTTTTCCACTTCTTTTTCCTCCTCTCATTCGTTCTTCCTTTGTCACAATAATATCCATCCTTATACTCTCTATCTTCTCTCCCCTCCTCCTCCTCTTCCTCCTCTTACTTTTCAGCCCTTATAAGGACCAACCAATCTGCCGCATTTTCCTTTTCCTTTGTGTTCCCTTACATCACTCCAGCACATCTGCTCTAGTTTGTTCTTTCTTTGTTTTCCCTCATGTCCCTATAACATCTACTGCATCTTGTTCTTCCATTGTGTTCCCTTGCGTCCCTCCTCCGTGCCGGCTTGTAGTGGAGTGGCAGCGGGACAGATGTACAAGTAGGGTGCTTGTTACGTCCTCGTGCATCAAGAGTGAGTCCTCTGGGGAGGCCGAGGACTCTAACTGGGGTCCTTAAGGGCGCAGACTGGGGTCCTCATCAGGATCTTGACTGCATCTTGCGAGGACTCTTGTGACTCTTAGAACTCTTGATTCTTTGTTGTTAGCTAGGCATGAGTGCGTTGTGAGGGAGGGGGACAGAATGTAGGTGGTGGTTTGTGTGGGTGAGGGGCGGTGAGGGGTGAGGGTGTGTTGTGTTGTGTTGGGGAGAAACGGTTATGTGTGAGGCATTGGGGGTGAGGAGATGGGGGTGAAGAGTGAGGGGATGTGTGTGTGTGTGTGTGTGTGTGTGTGTGTGTGTGTGTCGGTTTCCTCTGTCCCATCTGTGTGGTTGACAGAAAAAATACTAAGTAAGACTCCATATCCTCTCTCTCTCTCTCTCTCTCTCTCTCTCTCTCTCTCTCTCTCTCTCTCTCTCTCTCTCTCTCTAGCGGAAATGTTGTGTATGTATAAGAGTTGTAAGTATGTACTGTACATATGCTTCTAGAAACACACACACACACACACACACACACACACACACACACACACACACACACACACACACACACACACACACACACTTCTATTACTACTACTACTACTACTGCTATTGCTACTACTACTACTCACACGCACACACACACACACACACACACACACACACACACACAGCTCGGCGTGGCAACCGTTGGGCGGATGTCAGTTGTACAGGTGTGTTGTGTCCCGCTTGACGCCGACCAGGCCACCACCACCACCACCACCAACAGCAACGCTAACACCACCACCACCACCACCACCACCACCACCACAACTATTACTACCATCACCACCATCACAATATCCACCACCACCACTACCACTACTGCTACAATCGCCCTTATCTTTACTGCCAACATCACCATCTACATTCTACACCATTCCAGGTACCACGACTGCCACCACCAACACGACTGCAACCACCATCACAGCAGCCACTATTACTACAACAATCATAACCACTATCGACGTTGCTACCACTATCGGAAAAGCACCTTCGACGTCAATACCACCACCATTTCAATATTGTAACCACCACCATCACCACCATCACCACAACCATAACGACTGATACTTCCATCACGATCGGTATTATCACCACCACCACCACCACCACAAACAACCACCCTTACTATACTCATAAGACACTACCCCTAACAAAAACAATTTCCACCACCACCACCACCACCACCACCACCAGCAACAAGGACAAAAACACAAGTCATCTCAAGTCCTCATGATACACTACGTAGCTTTTTTCCTTCAACTATGCGACGATGAGTGGATAGCTTTACACTGGTACGAATGGAGGAAGAGGAGGAGGAGGAGGGAAGAGGAGGAGGAGGGAA
>NC_087155.1:16296691-16299191 GCF_035594125.1 Scylla paramamosain | reverse complement strand
AATTGTAGCAGTAGTAGTAATAGTAGTAGTAGTAGTCAAAATTACCATTAAAAGAAATAAAACGACACCACACATTCTCACTTCCTTCATAAAAATAAATAAATAAATAAATAAATAAATACCAGTTACTCCCTCAACACAATTTCCCAGGACAGTAAAAATAAAAAAAAAATCGACACACTTACCACATTTTATCAGCCGGGGCCCATAAAGAAAACGTAGCTGTAGAAAACGAAGGGAAGGGCCTGGCTATATGCGGGTGGCGGCGGCGGCGGTGGTGGTGGAGACGGTAGTGGTGGTGGTGGTGGTAGTGGTGTATATTATTGTTAATTCACTCCCCTCCCCCTCCCTTTCCCCCCTCCCTTGTTATCACTATTATGTCTTATCAGGCTTTTACTTCATGTTTGTTTAACGCTGCCTCTGGGACGTGAGAGAGAGAGAGAGAGAGAGAGAGAGAGAGAGAGAGAGAGAGAGAGAGAGAGAGAGAGAGAGAGAGAGAGAGGGGTGGCTGATTGATTATTTTGGCGCTATAACAACGAAGTCATATGGCGTCGTTAAAACAGAGAGATTATAAACAAAAAAAAAACTCAGTAAAAATTAAGTTATAATTGGAATTTATCGTTAAAATGCACAGATAGAATAAAGTATATAAAATTTGACAATAGCGAGAGAGAGAGAGAGAGAGAGAGAGAGAGAGAGAGAGAGAGAGAGAGAGAGAGAGAGAGAGAGAGAGAGGAAGCATGAAAATAACAAATAATAACCATAACACGTCTCCTCTTACAACGAAAGAATGCGGAGTTAAAACACAGAAAAAAAAAATATGAAAAATAATAACAAAAATCTTTGGAAGCACGAAAAAAAAAAAATAAGCAAAATAAAAAAAACTGAGACAGGAAATGTAAACTTATCTTCAGAAATGCAAGGATAAAATTATATGGAAAAAATGACGGAGCTTTAGAATTACTATCATTTTGTTATCTTCGTGTGAGAATAACACCAATAACGAGAGAGAGAGAGAGAGAGAGAGAGAGAGAGAGAGAGAGAGAGAGAGAGAGAGAGAGAGAGAGAGAGAGAGAGAGACCAATTCTCCTTCAACGGGGCGAACACTTTATCAGATGCAAACCTTTACGCCAGATATTCATTTACGTCCAAGTTAATAGTATATATTTTATGAGTTTTGAAATGACAGTGAACAGAAACGAAAAAAAAAAAATGAAGGTAATTTTATGCACCTCCTTTTTTTTTTTCATTCTTTTACGTCACATAAATACAAGAGATGAAAATACATAAAAAAAAAAATAGAAAATAAAAAAATGGTAAGGGAAAAACATCTCATTGACGAAAACTTTATGCATACCTTTCAATTTCTTCATATTTTTCACTTGATTGCGAGAGTTTTAAGCGCCTGCGTAAAACAAAAGGCCACTAAATCAGCACTGCCCAAAAATTTATTAATGAAAGAGTTTAAAAATCTGAACGTGGAAGAATTAAAAGAAAAAAAAAGGAAAGAAAGAAATGCCAATAATTTAGATCCAGAAAAGACCTTGTGATATTTAAAAGGTTCAAGTCGTAGGGAGTGATAAAAGAAAAAAAAGAAAAGGAATTTATTAATAGAAAGTGGTTCTGTATTGAGAGAGAGAGAGAGAGAGAGAGAGAGAGAGAGAGAGAGAGAGAGAGAGAGAGAGAGAGAGAGAGAGAGAGAGAGAGAAAAATTATCTTGGCTTTTTATCGTTAATGTACAACTTTAATTTTTGTATTAAAGTTATGATATATAGTTTAAATTCGTTACGGTTTATTTATCATTGATTCAAGTAGTAGTTTTAGTAGTAGTAGTAGTAGTAGTAGTAGTAATTTTGTGTATCCTGTCTCATTCCATATTGATTTTTTTTCTTTTTCTTCATTTCTTTTTTTCTTTCTTTTTCCTCACTTTTTTTACGTTTATCATCCTGTACATGTGATGAATTCTCTTTTGTTTATTCATATTTTTATTGTTTACTTTTTGTTATCATCTTTCCTCTCTGTTTTCCAGATACAGGATTTTTTATTAGTTTCTCGCTTTCCTTCCTGCAGCTTTATCATTTATTGTCCTCTCTCTCTCTCTCTCTCTCTCTCTCTCTCTCTCTCTCTCTCTCTCTCTCTCTCTCTCTCTCTCTCTCAACACTTAAAAGTTTGTCTCACTTGAAATTCGTCGTTTTTTTTTTTAATATTCACAAGAGCCTTCATCTTTATTCTTTTCCTTCTTCGTTCTCTTATTTTTTTCCTTCTTTTCTTCCTTCCTTCGTTCTTTCCTTCTTTCATTATATCAGACAACAATCAAAATATCTATCCTTTTGTTCTTTTCATATGTTTTTTTTCTTTCGTTTCTACTTTTCATTCCTTCCTTCATTCATTTATTTATTCCCTTTTTTCCTTCTTTTCCCTTTTTCCTTCCTTCCTCTCTTCATATCATTTCCTCCCACCCTTCTCTTATTTTTTTCCATTCTTTCCTTCCTTTTCCTCC
>NC_087155.1:16286691-16291691 GCF_035594125.1 Scylla paramamosain | reverse complement strand
CATAAAAAATAGCTAATTGCACGTGCCAGCCGGTGTCCGCGGCCAGGAAGATAAGTTATATATTCACATGAGATGGAACTGCGCTAACATTTAATGGGTGCATGTAACTCGAGCAGTAGAACAGCTAACTAACCAATGAACTAACCAGGCAGTCAACTAATAAAGCTAACAACTAGCCAGGCAACCAGTTAGTCAGTAAACAAAACAATCATTTAACCAGTTATTCGGCCTGTAGGTTACCCAGTTATCAGAACATCCAGCCACCCAACTAACAAGCATATTATCCAGCCACCTAAATGACTGTTCAGCGACCCAGCCTACCAAACTTAGAAATATCAAGGCAGCCATTCAACTAGCCTGTCAAATCACCAACCAGTCATCGAACCATTCAACCAACCGTTCAGACAAACACATATTAAACCACCCACTTAGTCAGACTGTCATGATATCAGCCAGCCAACCATCAAGTCAAGCAACTAGCGAGACGTTGAAAATATCAGTCAGCCAGCCATCCAGTCAACCAACCCCAGACTGACATATTAAACCACCCATTCAGTCAGCCTGTCAAAATATCAACCAACCAGCCAGTCAGTCAACCAGTAAACCTATCAACTGACTAGACTGACACATATTACACCAGCCATTCAGCCAGCCAGCCAGCCAGCCAGCCAGCCAGCCTCGTGTTGCGGCAGGTGAGGTAAATGTGTCGGCGGCAGCTGTGGCAGCATTCATGAAACATCTGCTACAGACAGCCAGCCAGCCTTTCTCCCGCACCCACCTGAGGCCTCCACCCGCCAGCCAGCGAAAGGCAAACTTCTTCAACAGGTGGAGGAAAATGAGTTCTTGATTGGAGGGAAGGAAGGAGGGAGGGAAGGAGGGAAGACCATCTGTGTTTCCCCCAGGCGTTCCTCATCTCTCGGGAAGTCACATTCACACACACACACACACACACACACACACACACACACACACACACACACACACACACACACACACACACACACGATCTATTGCACGTCCTTCAATTTCAAGAAACAATTCATCTCAAAATAGCGAACGAAATCGAAGTAAATGAGAACACAGAGAAAAAAATTCGAGGGAAAACGAAGAACGTGACAAACTAAATAACACGTAGACACACACACACACACACACACACACACACACACACACACACACACACACACACACACACACACACACACACACACACACACATCTAGCCAGCCAACCAGACAGACGGAAAGACAGACACAAAGAAAAAGGAAACATATATGTTTCTTTTTTTTGTATATAACTTTTGCTGCAACAAGAGACAATAAGGGGACAGGATTAAGAGAAGGAGGAGGAGGGGAAGGAAAAGAAGGAGGAGGAGGAGGAGGAAGAGGTAGAAGATTTATTATATTAGTCATCAACAATAAAACAACAATAATAACAACATCAACAACGATAACAACGAAGAAACGCGCAGTTCAAATAAAGGAAGGGAAGAAAAGGAGGTAAGAGAGAGGAAGAGGTAGATAGGAGGAGAAGGAGGAGGAGGAGGAGGAGGAGGAGGAGGAGGAGGAGGAGGAGGAGGAGGAGGAGGAGCTGCAAGGCTGTCCTATTCTCGTCTTGAAGTGCCTGAGTCAACCAAAGTGATACAAATGTTGCATTACCAAAAAAAACAAAAGCAATAAAAATAACAGAATAATACGTGCATTTTTGGCCTTGCGTACGTGAGTGTGTGTTTGTGTGTGTGTGTGTATGTGTGTATGTGTGCGTGCGTGCTTGCTTGCTATATTCTAGTTACTGGTATATTTTTGGCACCTAATGTACTCTCTCTCTCTCTCTCTCTCTCTCTCTCTCTCTCTCTCTCTCTCTCTCTCTCTCTCTCTCTCTCTCTCTCTCTCTCTCTCTCTCTCTCTCTCTCTCTCTCTCTCTCTCTCTCTCTCTCGTGTTCCTCCCCCGTTCAGCTGTTCCTTCATCATGTGTTTCGCCTCAACATTTCTTGCTCTTCCCTTTCTAATTATTTCTCCGTGTGTGTGTGTGTGTGTGTGTGTGTGTGTGTGTGTGTGTGTGTGTGTGTGTGTGTGTGTGTGTCATTTATCCCTTTCCTTCTCATGCCATTCGTGTCTGTTTGTGTGTGTGTGCTTCTTCATCTACGTATGTTTCTTCTTTTATTATCATTATTTATTATTCTTCTGTCCTATACATAATTGGTCTATTTTTGTTCTTAACTTCTTTTTTCCTTAGTTCCTCATGTTGTTATTTTATTTTTTCTTTATCTTTTCTTCGTCACCTTGTTATTGTTCTTGTTCTTCTTGGTATTATTCTTCTTTTTGTTTTCTTCTTTGTCTCCTTTGTCTTTTTTTACTGTTTGTTCTTTCTTCTTCTTCTTCTTCTTCTTCTTCTTCTTCCTCTTCTTCCCACGCATTGTTACATTTACTACATTCTTACTTTTTGCTGTTACCTTTGTTTGTTCCTTTCTCTCTCTCTTTATTATGCAACACTTTTCCTTACCTCCTCTGTTTACTTTATTTGTTTGTTTTGTCTCTTTTGTCTCTCTTAATCGGGCATTTCCTTCCATCTGTGTTTGTTTTGACTTCTTTGTTTTGTTGACTTGTTTGTTTTCCTTGCTGTTTCCTTCTCTAATTGTAGATTTTTTTTTTCTCTCTCTCTTTGACGTCACATTTCTCTTCTCTGCCTCTCCCCTTTCCTCTCCCTCTCTCCCTTTCCCTCTACCTCTCTCCCCTTATGGCTTTCTTCCACCCTCCCTCCTCCTCCCTTACCCACTCATTCAATTTCTCTCCCCTCGTACGTAGATGAAGTTAAGAGAGAGAGAGAGAGAGAGAGAGAGAGAGAGAGAGAGAGAGAGAGAGAGAGAGAGAGAGAGAGAGAGAGAGAGAGAGAGAGAGAATCCCTTTGGTGCTGCATGTTTTATCTTTAATCCTCTACATCTCTATTTTCTTTAGTTTTACACCTTTTCTCTATTTTCAGGTGAGTGTTGTACAGGTGAGGGCAATGGCGGTGCTGGGAAGCTGAGACTGAGGCCCAGGCAAGGCAAAGACCAGAAGGTGAGTGTTGGGGAAGAGAGAAAAGAGAGAGGGAGACGGAGACAGAGGGAAGGAGGCAGAATTTCGTTGTGTGGGCAGAAAGGTGGAAGAGGTGGAAGAGAAAGAGCTGGAAGAGGGGGATGAGGAGGAAAGGAGGAAGAGAATTTGGAGTGTGTTTTGGAGTGGAAGAGGAAGAGAAAGAGGTGGAATTGAAGAAGAAAGAAGAGAGAGAGGAGTTAGAGGAGGAGCCTTTGGAGTGGAGGAGTAGGAGACAAGAGAAGCAGAAAGAAAGAGGAAGATGTGGAGGAAAAGAAGGAATTTGAGGATGTTTTGGACTGAAGGGAGAAGGGAAGGAGGTAAAGAAAGGAGACTAAACAAGAACAAAAATTAAGAATACAAAGAAGGAGTCGATGTCGCGATCGGGAAGAAGAGAGAGAGAGAGAGAGAGAGAGAGAGAGAGAGGGTAAAGGAGTGTGTTCGTCTAAAAGCTTTTTGTTAAGGCGGGTCCGTTGCGCTGACACTCTGAAGACGAGGCAGATAAGCGATGGACGGCTGGCATGTGTGAACCTCCTCGCCCTCGTGATTACTGTCCCTCGCACTCACTTCCTGGTATAGTGGCGGTGGCGGTAGTGGTGGTGGTGGTGGTGAGAGGTAAAGATAGTGGTGGTGGTGGTGGTGGTAGTTGTGGTTGTGGTAGTAATGGTGGTGGTGGGTAGAATCGAACGTCTCTCTCTCTCTCTCTCTCTCTCTCTCTCTCTCTCTCTCTCTCTCTCTCTCTCTCTCTCTCTCTCTCTCTCTCTCTCTCTCTCTCTCTCTCTCTCTGTCGTCTGTCTTCGAAATTCTTGTGTAATCTTGAGAGTGTCGTGAAGGTTGGCTGCTAAAGGAAGACTGGCACGATACATCCTCCCACTCCCCTTTCCACCCACTCCACATCCCATTCCCGTCCCTTCCCACTCCCCGTCCCACTCCCGTCCCACTCCCGTCCCATCCCACTCCCCATTCCGTCCCATCTCATTACATCACATTCTTTTCCGTCCCGCCCCGTTCCACCTCAGCCAACCTCACCCCGCCCCAGACCGGCCCACCCCACGCTCCTCTCCCTCCTCTCCCTCCCCGGCCTGCGTTGTGGCCCTCTCTCGGCTTCCTAATAAGGGGTGGGAGGAAGCAAGGTCAAGGCCACAGCCCGGTGCAAGGGAGCTGCTGCTGTCACTTTTCTTTTTGGTGACTTCTTGCTGACCTTGTGCTATGCTAATGGTGTTTATTGTTGCTATGTGGTGGTGATGGTGGCGGTGGTGGTGGTGGTGTCGGTTTGTTTGTGTTTGTGAAAGGTTGACGTGGGTGGAAGTGGTGATGGTTGTGGTAGTGTTTGTGGTGGTAGTGATGGTGTAGTACTGTTGATATTATTGTTACTACTACTACTACTACTACTACTACTACTACTACCTCCTATTTCTCTTCTTCCTCTTCTTTGTCTTCTTCCCAAAATCTGAATTGTAGAAATGGCAAAGACACTTTAAACAGATTAATCCATTTCCCTCCTCCCTTCCTTCCTTCCTTCCTTTCCTCCCTTCCTTCATTCACTCATTCTTTCTCTTCCTCCTTCCCGTTGTCCTTTCCTTTCTTCATTCCATCCTTCCGTAAACAACCTCTATTTTTCTTTATCAATCGTACATACTCGTATAACCTCTAAGAAATATATATCTATATCATGAAGGATCTGATTCTCTCCCACGCTGGTCACTGCCCCTTCAGAGCGCCCACCAGTGTGTGTGTGTGTGTGTGTGTGTGTGTGTGTGTGTGTGTGTCAGTTATGCAACAGCCCTCCTCCCAGCCTCTCATTACTGTGCCACATTTTATTTATTGTCTTCCTAATGGTAATATATTGCAAAGATGTGCCAAAGTGGTGCTGTTTTCAGATCAGTACTTTCTTTTTCCTTGTTGCATTACGTCGTCGTTGTTGTGGTT
>NC_087155.1:16276691-16284191 GCF_035594125.1 Scylla paramamosain | reverse complement strand
CTGCTATTGAATTAAATGTTACAAGTTTCCTGCCAGTCACGTGGGAAAGAATATTTAGCACTGTTCTCATCACTAAGCTCACCATCATCTCAACTGTCACCACCACCACCACCACAACTCTCACTGCTGCCGGTATCATCATTGTCATCACCACCGTTAACATCTTCAGTATATATGAGAACAGTAACGTTATGACACACACACACACACACACACACACACACACACACACACACACACCAACCAACCTCCACACTTTCACCTCCACACACACACACACACACACACACACACACACACACACACACACACACACACACACACACACACACACACACACACACACCTCAACATTACTTCTCTTCCTCCCACCCATCCCTCCACGCCCTCCACTTTCTCCTCCCCCTCCTTACCTCCTTACCTCCACATATCTTCTTTCCTTTCTCTCCTATCACTTCCTTTTCTTTTTTTCTTATTCTCATTATTGCATTTTCCTTCCTCTCTCCTCCTCCTTCTCCTCCCCCTCATTACAACACAACAAGGATACAAGTTACAAGATACTGGCACTCTTAAGCTGATATGGTCTGTCTGTACTGCCGCCTCTCCTTGTCCTCTCTCTGTCCATTGGCCCGTCCACCTGTCTGTTTATTTTGGTGGTTATATTGCTGCCCCTTGACTGGATGGCTGGGTGGTTGGGTGGTTGGATACGTGAATGGTTCGTTGGTTGCTTGACTGGTTGGGTTGATGACTGATAGATGACCTCAGTGTCTGCTCGGTTGGATGGAAGGAAGGATGGCTGTATTCTGAGTGTATATATTTTATTTATTCAGCTGTGTATTGTATTATTTTGTTCAAGTGTCCATTTGTATTTTTGTCATGTTGGTTTGTATGTGTGTGTATGTATTTTCTCTCATTCAAGTTGTTGTGTTTACTTACCTCGTATTCTTTCCTTCTTTCTTTCTTTATTTATTTACTTATTTTAGATTATACTTCTGTGTATGTGTGTCATTTTAAGGGAGACGTATCAGAACAACCCTAAATGAGAACTGACTTTGATTATAAAATTATCTTTTTTCACTTTTTTTTTGTTTTGTTTTTGAGGGACCGACAAACTGGCGATAATATTTTTTTCTTTTCCTTTTTTTCCAGTTTTTGTGTCCTTAGTCGGCCTTCATCTTGCATAACAGAAAAGATATACTGAGTTTTATATGTGTTTAATTACTTTCCCTTCTATCTGTCTTATGTTACACCTGTATGGTCCTTCCGTGTTAATCTCTTTCATCTCCTGGGCGGCATCCGTCTAGCTCAGAAAAACTACTGAGTGTATCTATGTGTATTCAGTTAGGTACCTTCCTTTCTCTCCGTCTTCTGTTACAAGTGTGTGGTTCTCCTCTGTCAATCTCTCTACCTCTTCACTTCTACCTCTTCACTATCTCACTTCATTCATCCAAGCATTTTCTTTAAAACTACACATCTACATCGTCACCACTACTTAGACTACCAGCACCACTCTTACCACATAGAGAGAGAGAGAGAGAGAGAGAGAGAGAGAGAGAGAGAGAGAGAGAGAGAGAGATGCTTGCGATGACGATGGTGAAGATAGAGAAAATTTCCTGCTCCTTATCGTGTGTGTGTGTGTGTGTGTGTGTGTGTGTGTCACGGGGTTAAAAGGCTGTGGTAGTTTAGCGGTTGTTCATGTGGTTTTTTCATCGCTTTCTTGTGGTAGTTTTGCTTTTACCGCTGGTTGCTTCTTCTGCTTATCCTCCTCCTCCTCCTCCTCCTCCTGTATGATTATGGAGTATTGCAAAGAATTATGCAAATGTGTGTGTGTGTGTGTGTGTGTGTGTGTGTGTGTGTGTGTGTGTGTGTGTGTGTGTGTGTGTATGTGTGTATGTTTGTGTGTGTGTGTGTGCTTGCTTTTGCCTTCCGTGTGCGCGTGTGTGTGCGTGCGTGTGCGTGTGAAAGTGCGTGTAAGTAATGCAGTACCGCGACTCGTAATGGGGTAATGGGTGGACTAATTCATTGATTCGCTGGAAGGAAATGGGTAGTTTGTGGTGGTGTAATTGTGCTTGTATTGTATTGTGGTGGTGGTGTAGTGATGGTGAGAGAGAGAGAGAGAGAGAGAGAGAGAGAGAGAGAGAGAGAGAGAGAGAGAGAGAGAGAGAGAGAGAGTGGTAACAGTAATGGTGGTGAGGAAAAATCAAGTCTGGCTTAACAGTTTGTGGCTAAAATAGAAAAATTAATAAATAAATAGTTAATTGAATACGGCGATGGGAAAGTACTGATAAAGAATAAAAGGTCTAGTTTACTTAAGAATTAGAATGAGTGGGTAGTGTAGATACATACATGCATACATACATACATACATACATACATACATACATACATATATTAACCACAAATGTAATACAAAGTCCCCTATATTGCAAGTGTACATGAAATACTCCCTATAGCATTTATTGAACGTTAATTAAAAGCTTTGTACTATTGTTTTTTTTTTTTTTATGCTGCGGCTGTGGTTAACTAGCGTGGTAGAGAGAAAGGGGCTATGGTCGGCTAGTACTGTTGTGGAGAGAAGCTGTGGTTAACTAGCACTGTGGTAGAGAGATTGGTTGCTTAGTTGGTACTCTGACAGAAAAAAGACTGATTTGCAGCTGTGGTAGAGATGCTGTTGTTAACTAATACTGTGGTAGAGAGAGAAAGAGAGAGAGTCTGGGGTTCGCTGCTGTGGTAGAGAGTATACTACGGTACACGGTGGTAGAAAGGAGCTGTGGCCGTGCTGGGGATACTGAAGTGAACGTAGCAGTAATCCCTATTGAAACTAAGCCCTCCCTCCCCCACTTAATGAAATCCACCAGCACTCGTATATATACCGGCCACGACTCAGCGCTAGAGTCCACGCAGAGAGAAACTTTACAGTCTCCCTCGCTGCTGCTGCTGCTGCTTCTGCTGCTTCTTCTTTTTTTCGTTGTTCTTCTCGATTTCTTCCTCGTCTGGTTGTTTTTTGTATTTGTTCTTGTTCTTGTTTTCCTTTTCTTTTTATTGTAGTTGTTCTTGTTCTTTTCTTACTGTTATTGTTGTTGTTGTTTTTAGTAGTAGTAGTAGTAGTAGTAGTAGTAGTAGTAGTAGTAGTAGTAGTAGAAGTAGTAGAAGTAGTAGAAGTAGTAGTAGTAGTACCATTATTATTATTATTATTAACATTATTATTATTGTTAATGTTATTATTATTCCTCTCCTCTTGTTCTTGTTCTTGTTCTTGTCATTATTCTTCCTATTCTTGTTCTTCCTGTTCTTGATCTTGTTCTTGTTCTTGTTGTTGTTGTTGTTCTTCTTCTTCTTCCTTGTGCTTTAGTCTGTTATTTCTTTGAGTATATGCTGCGACGTTCAATTTCTTTCCTTTTATTTTATCTATTCATTTTCCCGTTAACTAAAGGACAACTTGCGGTGGCGACTCTTAAGTATAAAAGTATTGGTGTTTAGAGCAGAAAGAAAAGAATCTAAGCGAAGCATTTTTTTTTTCTTACGGTTTCTGTACCGCTAAAGGCCGCTCAACTCACTCTCTCTCTCTCTCTCTCTCTCTCTCTCTCTCTCTCTCTCTCTCTCTTGGCAATCCCCGGCTTGAGAACTTGGAAGGTGTACGACTTGCAGTTCTGGCGAGTGAGCGGAGCGTTCCAGCCTCGTCTTACAAAAGGACTATATTCTGAAATATTTCTGCACCGCACTTCCACTACTTTCAAAATGCTCTAGATAAACGTACACTATTTTTGAAGTGTTTATACGGTTATACTGACAGATTAACAAGATTTTTCTGTATTATTAACAGGAAAAACACTTGTGAAAACCCGGCTAATCATCTCTGTGGCCTTTGAAAATAGTCATGGTGAGAGTGTGTCGCGTTCCAACCTCGCCTTACACAACCTTACTGGGAATGCACGAGGCGGGACGTGCGGGCGGCGAGGGGCGGCCATGCGAAGCCCCCTTAAGCCGCCCTCGCACTAAATGGAATGTGTGAGCCGGGGAGATCAGCGCCTGGTGGTATACAAGCGTAATTTCGTTGTTTTTAAGCGTTTTTGTTTTTGGTGCTAGTCCAAAGAGGCCTAACAGAGAGAGGGAGGGGGGAGGGAAAGGTACACCAAGAGAAATATATATATAGTAGTCAGGCTTACTTCACTTACTTGTCGCTTCATAAAACAAACAGTAAAGGAATTCTTAATGCAAAGCGGGTTTAGGTTTTAAAATTCCCTGGTTTCTTCTCTCCCTGTTTTTCGTAAATATTTGTCACTTCAGGGGAAAAAAGCGGATACACACACACACACACACACACACACACACACACACACACACACACACACACACACACACACACACACACACACACAAATGTACTAGGAAATTTACTGATATGCAAGATTATAAGAATAGTAGACATAATTTCCACTACTTATGGATTGCTCTAGACTTTAGTTGAGGTAATAGTGGAAGTAGTAGTAGTAGTAGTAGTAGTAGTAGTAGTAGTAGTAGTAGTAGTAGTAATAGGAGCGTTAATAGCAGTAACAATAGTAAAGCAACCAGAACTAAAATGACACTAAAATGCTTCCGGAACAGCTTAGGACACCAGTTTCACATCTCCTATCAATATTTTCAACCATTTCAAACGCTGACTGAGTTTCGCATACACTCAAGCTATAGCCAATACGTATATACAGTACATCATAACCCCGCTAAAAAAAAAAAAAAAAAGATAGACAGAGGCCTTCTTCAAGTGTAGCAGTACGTGTATTAAAACAGTAAGACTAAAGTAACCAGTATCAAAACAGAGACATTTAGAAGATCAAGACAGGAATATTAATGCAACAAAGACTAGTAAGTGAGTTATTTCAAGGCAGCAGCGGTGGTGGTGATGGTGGTGGTGGTGGTGACGGTGGGTTGTGTCGCTAAGTGGTGTGGAAGGGCCGCTGAATGAGTGAGCTGTGTGGTGGTGCGTCTGTGTCGGGGTGCTTGACTGGGTGTTGACAAGGGTGAGGGAAGTGCGTTGAAGGAGGAGTGTTGTGCTTGTTACGTGGTGAGTGAGAGGGCTGTGAGGGGTGGTGATGCGGTGGTGATGAGGTGGTGATGAGGTAGGTTGGTGAGTTGGTAGGGTTAGTGGGTGTAGATTAAGTGACTTGTGTGGTGGTGTGTGTTAAGATACTTCTGTGGCGTGGTTGTGGTGTTGTGGTAGAGTGTATGGTATATTGTGGTGATGTGGTGGTGTGTGCTGTAGGTGATGTTGGTGATGGTAGTGATGATAATGGTGATGACTATGTGATAAGAATTTGTCATGTATAGTGATGGTTATAGTGATGAAAAGGGTGATGATGGTGTGTAGTTTCCGTGGTGGAGAAGTAGAAGATCGTGATGATGGTGGTGGTGACAATGGTGATGAAGTGGTAGGCATTAATAATGGTGCTGACAAGGGCCGTAGGATGAATGGGAGCGATGATAGTGGTGGTGGTGGTGATGATGATGGTGGTGGTGGTGGTGATGGACGACAAGGTTCTTGGTAAGGGTAGCGGTCGTGTTGTGGTGATGATGTTGGGTGGTGTTGATAGTGAAGGTAATGGTGGTGAGGAATGGCAACAGTATGCTGGTGATGAAGATTATATTGTGATGACTGTGGTGATGATGGTGATGTAATGGTGATGACAGAGATAGCTTAGTGTTTGTAGTGATGCTAATGGTGATAATGGTGATGATGAATATGATCTGATGACAGTAGTGATTTAGTGGTGTTGATGGCACTGGTTACAGAGGCAGCGGTGAAGATGATGGTGGTTGTGATGATAGTGGTGTTGCTAGTGGTGGTGGTGGTGGTGATGATAGTGGTGATGGTGGTGGTGGTGGTTATAGTGGTGGTGGCGGTGGTGGTGGTGGCGGTCGCCCTCCAGCAGGCCGCCCATCAAAGGTGCCCGCTGTCAGGTGGTAATTTTCCTTACCCACTCCATCATCTTCCCTCTCTTATTCCTCCCCTTCCATCCCTCTCCTTCTATTCCTCTCCTCCTTTTCCTTCCTTTCCATTCCTCAGCTCTCTTTCTTCCATTTCCTCTACTCTCCTTTTTTTTTCTTGTTCTCCTTTCAATCCTCTTCTACTCCTCCCCTTCTATCACTATCGTCTCTTTCCTTCTAATCTATCCTTCTCCTCTCTTTACTCCTCTTCCATTCCTGTCCTCTGATTCCTCTTTTTTCTTTCCTTCTATTCCCCTCCTCTCCTTCCTTCTCTTCTATCCTTCTCCTCTCTTTCTTCCTTAATTCCTGTCTTTCTTTTTCCTTTTCTTCTCTTCCTAGTTTCTTCTCCTCCGTTTCTCTCCTCTTATTTTCTTATCTTCTTTTCTTCTTCCATCACCCCTCTCATTTTCTGTTATTCCTTTCCTCTCTTTCCTCTCCGCGCCCTATTTTTTTTTATGTATTTTTTTTTCATCATCTTTATCATTCTATCGCTGTTCTTATCCTTCCCTCTTTATATTCATCGTTTTTTCTTCATCCTCTCATTACTCACTTTCATCCCTTTGCTCTTCCTCCTCCTCTTCTTTTTTTTCTCCTCTTCCTCATTTCGTAGGTCCCCTCATCCTTTCCTTCCCCTTCACTTTTATTCATTTTGTTGCATCCACCTCATTCCAACACTACTTTTAATAACATTACATATATTTCTTTCATCATTCCTTCTCATCTATTCGTACTTCATTATCTGTCTCTCTGCACCTCCTTTCTTTAATGCCTTTCTCCACTCCCATTCTCTCTCTCTCTCTCTCTCTCTCTCTCTCTCTCTCTCTCTCTCTCTCTCTCTCTCTCTCTCTCTCTCTCTGTGTGTTCTTTCTTATCTCCTTCTTCCATCATTAGTCTTCTGTTCCTTTTTTTCTTTTCCTTTTCTTCTTTTCTTCTCCTTTATTCGATGTTATGTTTATCCACCCTCTTTCTTCCTTGGGGATTTTATCATCACGTTTTAGTTCTTTATTCTTCTCCTTCTTCTTCTTCTTCTTCTTCTTCTTCGTCTTGTTCTTCTTTGTTCTTCTTTGTTCTCTCTCCCTTGCTTTTATCATTACTTTTATTGTTATTATTGTTGTTGTTGTTGTTGCTGTTGTTGTTGTTGTTGTTGTTGTTGTTGTTGTTGTTGTTGTTGTTGCTGCTCTTCTGTTGTTGTTGTCGTCCTCCTCCTCCTCCTCCTCCTCCTCCTCCTCCTCCTCCTTTTTTTCTTTTTTCTTTTTTCTTCTTGTTCTTTCTTTCTTACTTTTCTTTCTTTCTTTTCTTTCTTTACCATTACTATGACCTACCACCACCACCACCACCACTACCACCACCACCACATTAGTTTCAACCCATTTTTCCCTTCCAGCAGCGTCTTTGCCTCATTATCCACTTCAATTAACTCATCTCGTTATGCCCCACCCATTATCTTCAACCCCTCCTCCCCACCTCTCTCCCATTCACCACCATTCCTCCCCCATCAATATCCATCCATTAGAAATT
>NC_087155.1:16256691-16269191 GCF_035594125.1 Scylla paramamosain | reverse complement strand
TATTAGAATTGGAATGGATAGATACGAAATAATAGATGGTGGAGTTCATTTTGAAGTGGTGGTGGTGGTGGTAGTGGTGGTGGGAGTGGTGGTGGTGGTGGTACTGGTAGTGGGACTAGTGGTGGTGGTGGTAGTGATAATAGTGGATATAACAAATTTCTTATAGTGCCTCTGTGGAACCCTGGATGTGGCGAGATAAGAGAAAACTTGAGGAAAATTTAACACTCTTGGTGGGAATAATACGAACATCATACCCCTACATGTTAAAGAAATAAATTAGGTTTTAACTCCAGTTACGTAAGGGAACTGACTTATGAAAGTATGTTTTGTGTATATTCTCTGATTTTTTTTTTTACTTATTTATTTATTTATTTGTATCTTTTTTTTTTTTTTCTTTCATTGTTTTCAGGAGAGTTAACTTAAACCTTTCGCTGCTGTGGTCGTCCCTTGGGTAACATTCAAGACAATATAGGAACATAATTTGCAAGGGCGTAGGATAGAACAAAAAGAATAAGAGGTTCATTTTCCATTTTATATGCTACAAAAACTAATCAATATACTCTAGTACAAAAATAAGTGTCTGAAGAATGCAAAGGGATTATGGGAAAAAATAGATAACACTGAAAGGGTTAACCTGGTGCCTTCATTGCTTCTACGTACAAGAATCTGAGTGAATGATAAAACCACACCAACTCTTAATTTACCCTTTCATTAATGGACAACTTTTTTCCCTCGATTATCTACAGCTTTTTAGACGGTTATTTTCTGTATTAGCCTCCTAAATATATATCCTAGGAAAGACAAAATTAACTTCTTACTCTTTTTTTTTCTGTGTTCGTGGTAGAAAAGACAGAAATAATATACTATCCCTCTTTTTTTCTGCCTCTGCATATATTTTAATCTCGTAAACAGTTATGTATCATAGAAAACTAGATTTGCCTCCTATTTTCTCTCTTCTTGTCCTGTCTCCGTGTTTTTGTTTAATCTAAATAGCTAAGTATCCTAGAAAAGACAAAAGTTATCTACTATTGTCTGATTTTCTTCATTTTCAAGTCCCCTAAACAATTATATATCCTAGAAAAGGCAAAACTAACCTAATATTCTTTCTCTTCCTACCGTTTCCATGTATTTCTTGATGAGTCTCTTAAGGTGTATATCCTAGCCTTCTTTATTGGTCTCCTAAGATCTCGTATATCCCGGAAAAGACAAGAGTGATCTATTTCCTCTTTTTTTCGTGTCAAAACTACTCATAACCTTCTCTTCTTTCTTTTTTCTACCTTTACTAAGCATTCTTTTGTTAGTCTTCTAAGGTATTTATCCTAGAAAAGACAACAGTAATCTATTCTCTCTTTTCCTATCGTTTCCATGCATCTTTTTATTAGTTCCCTATCCTAAAAAACATAACAGTAATTTATTCTCTCATTTTCTACCGTTTCCATGCATCTCTTTATTAGTCTCGTATCCTAGAAAAATAACAGTAATTTATTCTCACTTTTTCATGTGTCGTGCATCTTCTTACAGTACTGTGAGTGTAAACAAAGGAAGACCCGAACAGTGGAAGGCTTATCTCGCCTCTCCACAGCAAGAGAATGTCGAAACACTGGCCAAAGAACCTATACTTAATAGTTTCCGGTTACCCCTCTCTCTCTCTCTCTCTCTCTCTCTCTCTCTCTCTCTCTCTCTCTCTCTCTCTCTCTCTCTCTCTCTCTCTCTCTCTCTCTCTCTCTCTCTCTCGTCATAAGCATTGATCAAACCAACATAACTTTTACATTCTTACTTACGGTCTTGTATTTTTCTTTTTCTCTCTTTCTTTTTTTTTCTTTTCTGGTGAGTACTGGTCCGGGTTGTTCTATCTTCCTCCTAATCATTAGTTATAGTAAGAGGAGGAGGAGGAAGAAGAGAGGCAGAAATGGGATGAAAAAGCAATAGTATTACAAGAAGAACAAAAAGAAGAACAAAAAGAAGAAAAAGAAGAAGAAGAAGATATCAGTAGTGGGGGAAGAGGAGGAAGAGGAGGAGGAGGTAAAATAAAGAGGATGAAGGGGAAAGATGGTGGTAATAATGGCGGTGGAAGAGGGAGGGAAGGGAGGAGCTGGTAATAGAGTGAAGGAGAAGGTGGAGGAGAAGAAGAGAAGGTGATGATGGTAGTGATGAAAAAAGAAAGGAAAGGAAAGAAAATTGCAGTGGTGATGGTGATGATGGTGATGATACAAAGAAGAGAAAGAGAAAAGAAGAAAAAAAATACAGGAATGGCAGCAGTGATGAAGGAGGAGACGGTGGTAGTGGTGGTGGTGGTGGTAATGGTGGTAGTGAAGGAACACAAATGAATTCAAAGGAAGACCAAACAGCAACATTCCTGTTCCTACAAGGCTGTTACTGATAAGCTACACTACTACATAATCCAAGGAAAGAAATGCGCTATTGTAAATATGAATACACGAAGAGGAGGAGGAGGAGGAGGAGGCAATCGTGTGCTGTTATCGGGAGGAATTCGCGTAGTGGAGGACAAGAAAGAGGTGGAGAAGGAGGAGGAGGAAGAGGATGAAGAAGCTGATATGAATTTAGAGAAAAAAGTGGGTAAAAAACACATTCTGATACCGGCGGTGAGTGTGAGGAAAAAAAGACCAGTGGAAGACGAGAGGAGGAGGAGGAGGAGGAGGAGGAGAGGTCACGCTGATGCCCGGGGGTCGGCTGCCCACCATGTTTTGCTCGACCTCTGCCCCACCATCATCACATCACACTGTCGTTCCTCCTCCTCCTCCTCCTCCTCCTCCTCCTCCTCCTTCTCCTCCATCACCATCATTATCATCATTATTATCATCATCGCCTTTGCTTTATTGTTATTCATTTTTTCTCTCTCGCCTTCCTTCTCCTTCTATCACCATCACCACCACCACCACTTACACTACTACTACTACTACTACTACTACTACTACTACTACTACTACTATTACTACTACTACTGCTGCTGCTACTACTGCTACTATCTGCTGAAATACGTGATTACTGACTACTTTTTTTTATTGATTTAGTGGCTGTAGTATATGATCAATACTAAATACAGCAGCAAAAGCAACAGCAGTAGTAGTAGTAGTAGTAGTAGTAATAGTAGTAATAGTAGTAGTAGTAATAGTAGTAGTAGTAGTAGTAGTAGTAGTAGTCGAGTAAATACAGTATCACTTCCACCACCTTCATAACCACCACCACCACCACCACCACCACCACCACCACCACCATCATCACTACCACCATTATCACTGCCATCACCACTATCACCACCACCATCACCAATAGCAGTAATTTTTAAACATAGAGACAAAATTTCTTCCCAATGATGACAAGAATAATGTGTGTGTGTGTGTGTGTGTGTGTGTGTGCGTTACGTTCCTGTCTAGATAGATATATAGTTCAGGAGTTTTGTTTTTTTCACGTCTATATATTTCCTGGCGTATATATTTTTCCCCTCAGTCCGCAGCATTTATGGCGCTCATCGGAGGCTGTTTGTTGTGGCGCGGTAATGAGTTATTTACGAGGCAACATTCGGGCGCATTTTGTCCATCCACTCACGCGCGCATACACACACACACACACACACACACACACACACACACACACACACACACACACACACACACACACACACACACACGGAAGGACACAAACCGAAGTGTATTTTTATCAGTCCATCGTGAAATATATTTTTGCTATACACCTATTTTCTTTATTTTTATTTTGTATATTGCAATTCTTATAAAATGTTGAGGCGTGTGTCTTATTAAGTGATGGAAGGACAGTTATTATATACTTACTGTGGTTCTCGAGGTCCTGAAGAGGATAAAAAAAATAAATAATGCAGGCAAAATGAAGTTTAATTCTTATAAAACCTAATTGTTAGTATTCCTATGAGTGAAGAAGCGTTTGCATTAGTTCTCGATGTCATGCAATATAAATATAATAAATAGTAAAAATATGATGAAGAATTTACTCACCAGCTGAAATAAAAATCTTAATTTTCTCCACACGATTGATTGATTGATTGACTGATTGAATGAGTATTTAATTAATATAAAGAGCTGCAAGAATTTTTATACCTCACAAAGACGCAGCACACACACGCACACCAACACACACACACACACACACACACACACACACACACACACACACACAGAGAGAGAGAGAGAGAGAGAGAGAGAGAGAGAGAGAGAGAGAGAGAGAGAGAGAGAGAGAGAGAGAGAGAGAGAGAGGAATTCAAAATAACAGACCAATTTTTCATCAACATTTATCCGGTTCATAATCACGCACTTTTTTTAGCGCGGGAGGGAAGGAGAGAGAGAGAGAGAGAGAGAGAGAGAGAGAGAGAGAGAGAGAGAGAGAGAGAGAGAGAGAGAGAGAGAGAGAGAGAGAGAGAGAGAGAGATTATGTACCGGAACTGTTCACCTGTCTAGTATGAGAGAGGGAGGGGAGATTGGAGGGGGTCGAGGAGAAGGAAGAGGGAGGGAGTAAGTGAATGGAGTGGATGGGTGTGGCAGTGTAAATTTGCAGGCATGTCGGCTCTTCTCTGCTTCCACCACTTCCACCTTCACCTGTTCTCTACAAGTGGGTATTACAATTATATTTTTGTTATTTGATATTTGATTATTGACAGTTAACCTTCCAACAGTCTGAATAAAGGGAAAAGTGAATATTTTCTTTACTCATTGATATTCTATTGTTCACGTTCAAGCTTACAACAATTCGAATAAAGGAAAGGATATCACTCTGATCTACTTCAAAAGGGAGTTTTAAGACATTCCCACATTTTACATTATTCCTTTCTAACTATACTTCACTGGGACCGGCACCTTCAGTGGGGTCTTTTTTATATCAATTTTTATTGGCCTAGACCAGAACCTATCTTACATTAAAAGAATATAGATCTAATGACTTTAACTTTCTATTTCCCCTGTTAGTTATGGAGGTATAGAGAGTAAACGAGGGGTATAGAGGAAGCAGGAGTAACAGCAGCAGTAGGAGGAGGAGGAGGAGGAAGTGAGGTAGTGGGTTAGTTCTGAGGTGTGCTGCAGTAGTGTTATTTACACCTGCCTCTCCCGGTGGTTAAGTCGTATGTTGCCTTAATTAAATGAGTGCGTTGATGGATGATGGAGTGTGAGATGGCTAGAAATTGTACGTTTTATGTGATGTATTATTGGTTTCAGTGTGTGTGTGTGTGTGTGTGTGTGTGTGTGTGTGTGTGTGTGTGTGGCCAGAACTGCATGGAAGGTGTTCATATCATGTATATCCGCAGGCAAGCTCTAATAAATTGTTCTATGTATGTATGTATGTATGTATGTATGTATGTATGTATGTATGTATGCAACAAGAGGTTTACATGTAAGGTGAGGGAGATGAAGCCCACACACACACACACACACACACACACACACACACACACACACACACACACACACACACACACACACACACACATTTCTCTCTGTTTCTACATACTCCCTTTCCTTCCTCTTGCTCTCCCTCCCTTCCTCCATCCTTTCCTCTCTCCTCTTCCCTCTCCCTCCTCCTCTTCCTCTCTCGCCAGGTGCACGGAAATATCACAGCAGTTGTAATGTTATGAGCGACCTCCTCCCCCTCCTTCCTTTTCCCCTCCTCCTCACACCCTCCCTTTCCTCTCTTTTCCCATGCACGCCATCATATCCCTCAACACACACACACACACACACACACACACACACACACGCACACACACACACACACACACACACACACACACACACACACACACACACACACACACACACACACACACATACCATACCATTCTACATTTTAATCCCATCTCCTTTACCTTTCCTCCTCCTCTTCCTCCCCTCCCTTCCCTCCATCTCAGCTAATCGCCCTCTGCACCCCTCCCTCCTTCCATTCCTCCCTTCTTCCTTCCCCTCCTCTCCAGCATTTCTCAGGCTCCTCCGCCCCTTTCCCTCACCATCCTCCCTCTCTCTCACTCTCTGTATCTCTGCCTCCTCCGCCTTCCTCGCTTCTTCCCTCTCCCCTGGGATGTCTCCTCCTCTCCCCTACACTCAGGTCACCCTATTATGAGGAGCCGTGGGGAGGTGGGTCGCCTGCTTGCCCTCTCCCCCTCTCTCCCTCTTCCCCGTGCCTCTTCCTGCTACCAAACTGACCTTCACACCTTCCCCAGGGCGCCTCGGATCTTCGCCCAGCCGCCTTTCTTTCGTCTCTTGCGGTAAAAGCATAAGAGTAGCTGCCATGTATTCCTGCGATTCCTGCGATAGGTGTGTTTGTTCCGTGTTGTTTTGTGCGTGAGTGGTGAAGGTACTCGTAGTTGAAAATTGGTAATGTATATAGGTGTGTAATAGAGTAGGTAGGTGAAGTAATGGGTGTTGTTGTGAGTGAGGTATGAATAGAAATTGGAATATGTAAAAGTACAGTAGGTAGAAATTAGGAATGAAATACTAGAATTTCTTAATTACCTCGACTATAAGAAAACTATTGTTGCTATATTACTTTTATTGACCCTGCTACTGTTATTACAGGTATTTCTACTACTACTACTACTACTTCTACTACTACTACCACCACCACCACCACCACCACCACCACCACCACCACAACTACACCCATACTGCTTGCATTATGTATGAGTATCGTTCGTGGCTTACATAAACATAAGCGCGGTTGTGTCTTGATTTTCAAAGGCCATACGTGATGTTCAAACAAGGCTCCTGTACTTCGCCCCCTTACGTAACCCCCCTCAGTACTGTATGGGGGCGGCACATGGGAGACTGGGTGGCGGTGGGTTTTGTTTTCAGTGTTTTCCCTCGGGGTCTTTCAAGTCTTTAAGGTGCAGTGGGGCGCAGGGAGGAGGCTGATCCAGAGCTTAAGGCCTCAGTAGGGAGATTAGAGTTAATTCCCGCTTCAGGTCTCATGGCAGCCCAAATTGTAAAATATAATGGATATAAAGGTGGATTGGAGGAGAAGGTGCTGTATTCTCCTCCTCCTCCTCCTCCTCCTTTCTTTTATATTGTTACTTACCAGGTTACCAGAGTTGCAATAAATTCGTCTGTATTATACGTGTATGTTAGGTATGCGTTAATCTTTGTTGGTTTTCTAATACAGTTAATAGCCTTAGGTGTGTGTGTGTGTGTGTGTGTGTGTGTGTGTGTGTGTGTGTGTGTGTGTGTGTGTGTGTGTGTGTCTTCTACCATTTTGTGATGCCAGCTATCATTTTTGTCCCTTCCTCCTCCAGCACCACCATCTCCTCTTCCTCCTTCTAACCATCATCATCACCAGCATCTCACTTCTACAGACACACAACACAACAACCTGAAATAAAACTAATTCCTACTACACTACAACCAGACAACATTCAACACATCACATACACTCCTTTGCCTTACCAGTGACGCTCCCTCCTTGTCTTCGTGTTAATCCAGACATGAGACATCCCAAGAGACACGAAGAAAACGGAGTATACTGTACTTAATAGCAGAGCGGCTCCTCCCATGCACCACAGCCCCCACCCTTGTAGCTCACCTTCTTCAGTCCCTCTCCTCCCCCTTCAGCGTCGCTCCGGTCAGCACATCAGCCTCGCGGTCAGCACCTCTCGCTGACCGCGGACGTCTGATTATGGCGGGGTTGGTTTCAGGTCCGTGGGGGCGGAATGGGAGGAATGCGGGGCGGGGTTAGTGGTTGTGGTGGTGGTGGTAATGGTGGTGTGGGAGTTGTTGTTGTTGTTGTTGTTGTTGTTGTGTGTGTGTGTGTGTGTGTGTGTGTGTGTGTGTGTGTGTGTGTGTGTGTGTGGTCAGGTATTTCTTTCTCTTCCTCCTCGTTCATTATTGTTGTTGTTGTTGTTGTTGTTGTTGTTGTTCTTCTTCTTCTGCTTCTTTAAGTTTTTTTTTTTTACTGTACTTCTTTTTATTCATATTTATTTAGTTTGTCATTTTATGCGTTATCAATTCCTGATATTCCCTGACACACACACACACACACACACACACACACACACACACACACACACACACACACACACACTGACGATCCAACTGCTTGACCTTACCTTACCTAGCCTAACCTAACACTACCTCACCCAACCTACCCTAACCTTACCTAACCCAGCCTCACCTAACCTTACCTAACCTGCAGCTCATTTCTTTCGTGCCCTCCACTCGGAAATCGCTGGCTGACACACGCATTTCAGTCGCCGCAGGAGTCCAACTGGGCTGGTCAAAGGACAGGAAAACCAGAGGAAACTATGGAATGTAAATGAGAGAGGGAGAGGGATATAGACACAGGGGAGAGGGGGCAGGTGTGAGTGAGGTGGACAGGTGAGTGGGTGAGGGATGGATGAGGGCAGGTCAAGAAGAAAGAATTAGGTGATCCTCAGGTCAAAGAAAGGGTCAAGTCAGGTCAAGGATCAAAGGTCAAGGGTTGAGGTGTTTGTAGTGGTGGTGGTGGTGGTGGTGGTGGTGGCCAGGGTGGTGATGGTGTAGTAGTAGTAGTAATAGTAGTAGTAGTAGTAGTAGTAGTAATAGTAGTGATAGTAAAATGGAAAAATAATAATAATAATAATAATAATAATAATAATAATAATAATCTCCTCAACAGTTATCGTACTTAGCTAAAACTTGCATTTCTTTCATTTTTTTAGCCTTTTTTCCTCCCTTAACGTTTTCATTTCCTCTTTCCTGTCTGTCTCCGTTTTTGGGGAATTCAATAATAGGAAAAGCAGTAATAGTAGTTATGATGTAGTAGTAGTTGTAGTAGTAGTAGTAGTAGTAGTAGTAGCAGTAGTAGTAGTAGTAGTAGTAGTAGTAGTAGTAGTATTGTTAGAAGTAGTGAATATGTTACTAACAGAGAGTGAAAGGGAACTTCAGAGAGTAGTAGATATTTTTTTTAGTGAGAAACAGAAATCGAGAGTGAATATTGAGAAAAATAAGATAGTTGTAGTAGTAGTAGTAGTAGTAGTAGTAGTAGTAGTAGTAGTAGTAGCAATAATAAACACAACAGCAGCACACCTTGCTATACTCCTCTGTGACTCACCACCGCGTGTCACACTCACCATCTCCTCACAGTCACCCACTAAACATGCCTTCCTCTTGCCCCGCCGTGCCCGAGGCCTTGCGTTCCTCCTGTTCTACTTCCTGCGCCCACTCACTTCCTCCTCCTCCTTCTCCTCCTCCTCCTTCTCCTCCTCCTCCTCCTCCTCCTCCTCCTCCTCCTCCAGGACATGCTTCACGTGACTTGCTTCACCTCGCATTTCTTGTTTTGTGTCGCTTCGGGACGTGCGTTTCCTGACGCCGCTTTGCTCAACCAAACTAAACTGCCTTTCTCAGTTTTGTGTCTTTTTAACGCTAACTGTCCGGCATTTTTTTTTTTCTTTTTGTATATTCATTAGTTTAGTTAGCTATTTAGTTATTGGTGCGTTTCCCGTTTTTCTTTCTTTTTGACGTTAACTAGAATCATTTTGTATTATTTTTTTCTCGATTTTTTTTATTTATTGATTCGTTTAGTTAGATGGTTAATTGATTAGTTATTTGCTTCCTTTCTTACTTTTCTACTTACTTACTTACGTACGTACTTACTTGGTTGATTGGTTATTTAGTTATTAGTTCATTACACACTCAGTTAGCAAAGTCAGCTATTTATTTATGTATTTATTTGTTTAGTTAGTTGATTGGTTAGTTGGTTAATCAGGTAGTCAGTTAGTTAGATAGTTAATCACTCACTCATTCCCTCACTCAGTATGTCCGTTAGTTGATTACTTAGTCAGTTTGTTTGGCAGTCCGTCAGTTAGTCACTTATTCATTAAACGCGTGGTGGAAGCTCATTAGAGTCACGTCAGGTTCCCCAAACACGCACATAAGAAAATAAGAAAATAAGAGACTGCGAAAGAGCAGCTGAAGGAGGAGGGATGAACTCACCACTCTCTGAATACCAGCCGAACACTGCACCACAGCACCACAACACCACACAAGACAGCAAAAGGAGAGGAAATGAATGTGTATTTCCTCGCTCCTACGAATTGACATTATTAAAGAGATTAGTTTTAAGATCAGTTGAGGAAGGAAGAGTGAATTTACCGCTTTTTGAATACCAGGGAACACCACAACACCAGAACACCACACAAGACAGTAAAAGGAGAGAAGATGAGTGTGTATTTCCTCCCTCCTATGAATTGACATTATTAAAGTGAGTAGTTTTAAGATTAGTTGAGGAAGGAAGACTGAATTTACCGCTTTCTGAATACCAGCGAACACTACACCTCAGCCCTACACCAGACAGCAAGGAGAGATGAGTCGAGTGTATATTTCTTCCTTCTTACGACTTGCCCTTCTTAGATGGAGTTTCAAGGCACCTTCTGAAATGGCTCTTCTATTAAAATCCCTTACTTTCTATGGATGAGACAGTTAACGAGTTTTTTTTTTATGCCTTTTTGTCTAGGTAGGTAAAGAAAATATAGCCAATATGTAGTAGTGAATGTATTTTGTCTGCCTCGCGAATGCAAGACCCTTTAAAATCCCTAACTTTGTATGGATGAGACAGTCAACGAGTCTATTTTTTTTTCTATTCCTTTTTGCCTTTGGTCTTCCTCGCTTATGTATGAAATAAAGAAAGGTAAGGAAAATACAGACAAGATGTAGTAGCGAACATTTTTATTTAATTTTTGTATTTGATTTGCCTCACGCACGCATGAGATAAAGGTAGATGAATAAAGAAAATGTAGATGTGGTAGTGAATGCTTTCCTTAATTTGGACTAATGGCACAAATTACACGCCGGAGTCACTGGCAGCGGAGTTCAGATGTACGTAAATAAAAGCAACAGATAAAACTGCGTGAAATTATGGCAGAAGCTACAGCGGAAGTAAGGTTCGTCTTTGCTATCTCTCTCTCTCTCTCTCTCTCTCTCTCTCTCTCTCTCTCTCTCTCTCTCTCTCTCTCTCTCTCTCTCTCTCTCTCTCTCTCTCTTTCGTCGATATTCCATGAAACGAGGAGGAAAAGGAGGAGGAGAAATTAATGAAGGAAATTGCAGTAAAATGAGACAGACGGCCCAGACAGACAGATAGACAGATAGACAGAAAGAGATAGACCAACGGACAGACAGGCAGACAGACAGGCAGACAGACAGTAAAATGACAATTACCAGAAAATAAATAAATAGATAAATAAAGACAAGACTGAAAAGAAAATCCACGAAAAAATAAAAGCTCACAATTTTAAAATGGAAGTGAAGAAAATTATGATTCTTATTAGACAAAAAAAAAAAGAAAGAAAGAAAGAAAGAAAGGAAAAATACAAAACATATTCGAATTACAGTGAGACAAAAAGCTTGCACTCGGCGCTAGACTGAAAAACTTGTTACATAAAGGAAGTGCATTACGAATGACTTACCTACAGCGTGTGATTAAATGAGATATATAAGCCTTAAATGCCACGCGGGAGGGGAATCCTCAGCCATTATCGACACACCCAGGTTGTCATTACGGAACTTCCCACACACAGAAACTTGCCAAAAAGGAAAAATTTAGCTTGTCCACCATTACCGGTATCCTTAATTTCTCTCGTTATTTGTTTTACTTCTTTTGTAGCCTTTTGGATTTTACTGCTAATTTGCGTGTCTGTCAAGGAAAACGTATTCTTTTCTCTTTTTTGTTTATATGTTTATTTTATATGTTTATTTTATTTGTTCATTTATTTATTTATCTATTTATTTATTCATTGGTTTACTTCAGAACTTGCCGTGAATCCATTTTACACATCCCTGCGCTAAACATACATATTTCCACATACGTATTCATAAATTAGTCTAATAATCTTTTAAAAGCTCCCTAATGACTCGGCACTAAGAACTTTATTAACTCAGCACCAACAACTTGATTATGACACTAACGACCTGCTTAAAGCAACCTAATTATGTTTATCACCTATAATGCCGCGTTTTCTATACATGTCGGCCTCATTAAAAGATATCCTCGCTTCTGCGTCTCATAGTAATCCATGCAATTGTTCACTTGAGTCCACAACACGAAGCGCTAAGGAGGTGTTGCAATGGGCGAGCATGCAGTCCCTAGATCACCTAAGTCACTTCCATTACAAGCATGTCTTCTGTATCTAAACGTAATCCTTGCAATGGTTCACTTGAGTCTACAACACGAGGCACTACGGAGGTGTCGCAATGAGTGGGTTTCCAGTGCCCAGACCACCTTAGCCAAGCGTATCATCTCTCATAAACCTTCTCCCAAGTCTTCCTCTCTCTCTCTTTCTCTCCAGTCATTCATCTTGTGCCAGACGCGTCCACCACCACCAGGTACTCCGAAGTCTGGTTTTGCAGGTGACTCATGAAGAATAATGCCTCATCACATCCGGTCTATTCCATGCCAGGAGGACTCTATGGAATGGTGCGAAGGGAAGAGAAGGGGAGGAAAGGGAAGGGAGGAATGTCCGCTTTCCAGTTCACCATTCCACTCCAGACGCTTGTTGGCAG
>NC_087155.1:16234191-16249191 GCF_035594125.1 Scylla paramamosain | reverse complement strand
CATCATGCTCCTCATTCCTACCACCATTGCATCCATCCATCCATCCATCCATCCATCCATCCCTTTCACCCAATTCTTATTCTGCCTATTCCTTCCATTTATCTTCCTTCAAAATGATATATTAACACCTACATATATAAGAAATTCATAAGAACATAACAGCATGACCATTTGTATTAGGCAGTGAATCTTACCAATATACAGTCAGTTAGGAACCAGGTTTATGTATCCTTGTTCTTCATTTGTGTTCCCTCGTGTTCCCTCTGTGTTGTGAGGTTATTGAGTTCACTGTGCCTCGCGGGAGTGGAGCTGGGACAGACACTCATGCAGCACAGTGTAGCGAGGGAGTGTGCTGCAGAGAGAGAGAGAGAGAGAGAGAGAGAGAGAGAGAGAGAGAGAGAGAGATTCAGTGGGAGGGGAATGAAAGGGAGTAAGTGTGAGAGGACGAGAAACTGTGGGAGGGAATTACTGAGAGAGAGAGAGAGAGAGAGAGAGAGAGAGAGAGAGAGAGAGAGAGAGAGAGAGAGAGAGAGAGAGAGAGAGGGGGAGGGAGAGAGAAAGAGAGACTATACCTCTATTCGGCTGTCAGTCTTCTGTCTCCCAAAGCGTCAAGAAAACGTATTATTCGTTGTTTTCTTTTTGTTTTTTGTCTTGCGATCATAAAAGAAAAGAAGAAAACATCGTGGTAAAACTTTTTGCTGAGAATATAATGTCTCGGGATTGTTTTTTTCTTTTTCTTTCTTATTTTCAACGTGTAAGACTTTATTTTTTTTATTTGGGTTATGAAAATTTCTTTATTTTGCTCTCTGAAAAAAAATATATACATATATATATGTAAACTTGAGCGTAAATCATTTTTGTTACCTGTTATGTATACAAAGAAATGTTGTAATAATAATAATAATAATAATAATAATAATAATGCTAATAATAATAATAATAATAATAATAATAATAATAATAATAATAATAATATGATAATAATAATAATGATAATAATAATAATAATAATAATAATAATAATAATAATAATAATATACCTGGTAGGTGCAGTTTATGCCACGATAAACATGTCTTTCTTCTTTATTCCTCATTTATTTTTTCCTCGCAACATACTCATTTTTTTTTCTTTTCTTTTTTTTATATTTTTCTTTCTTTCTTTTTTTTCCATCTCGAGGTGACACAGTAAAGCGCCTCCCGCCCTCCATGACCCCATCCCTCCCCGCCCACTCCACTCCATCCCACCCTATCTCACTCCGTCCTACTCCACCCCACTCCACTCTAATTCACTCCATCGTGTCTCTTAATTGCTTCACTCCACCCCACCCGACCCTGCCTCACCCTTTCCCACTCCACCTTAGTCTGCCTAACTCCACCCTCGTTCCGCTCCACCCCGTCCCTTACTGCCATTACTACCCTGCCCCCATCCCTTCCTACTCCAGACCCACTCCAATGTCTCTTCTTCCTTCCCACTCCAGTGTCTCTCCTCTTTCCCACTCCAGTCCTCAACCCTTCCTTCGCATTCAGTAACTCCCAGCCTCGACCTCACTCACTCCCATCCCAGAATCACCCCTACACAATCTTACCTCCCTTACCCTTCCACCTGTTCCCACTCCATTCCTTCCCATTCCTTCCACTTCCCCATTTCCATTCCTCAAGCAATCACTCCTATACAAACTCCTCATTCCCTCCCTCTCTCTCCCTCTCCTTCTCCCTTTCCCTCTCTACCCTTCTACTCCATCATCCCCCACATCTATCACCACTCCACTTACCCCTTGCCCCGCCCCGCCCCGTGCATGATTGGTGCTCTGTGTGTGTGTGTGTGTGTGTGTGTGTGTGTGTGTGTGTGTGTGTGTGTACTGTCGGTCCATGTGTAATCGTTAATGTAATTATGTAACATTACAGTAGCTGATTATTATGCTGGTGCTAGGTAGGTGAGGGAAGAGAAAGAGGAGGAGGAGGAGGAGGAAGAGGAGGAGGAGGAGTAGGAGTAAGAAGTGGGACAGGAAGGAAGGATGAAAGAGGATGGGAAAACAAGAGAGAGAGAGAGAGAGAGAGAGAGAGAGAGAGAGAGAGAGAGAGAGAGAGAGAGAGAGAGAGAGAGAGAAAGAGAAGAAATGGGGAAGGAAGGAAGGAAAGGCATGGGACTGAGACGAGGGAGAGAGTAAAGGAGGGAGGGAGGGAGGGAATGAGGGAGGAAAGGCGGAGGGAGGGAAGGAGAAATGATTGAAGTGAAGGGAAGGAGGAAAGGGAGGGAGTAGGGGAAGAGAGGAGGGGAGGGGACGGAAAGTGATGGAGGAAGGAAAGAAGAGAGGAAGAAGGAAGGAATAGAAAAAATAAAATAAAACTTTGTTAGGAATTAAATGAATGCAAGGAGAGAAGAAGAGAGGAAGAGGAGAAGGTAACAGGAGACGAGGCACGGAAGGAGAGAGAGAGAGAGAGAGAGAGAGAGAGAGAGAGAGAGAGAGAGAGAGAGAGAGAGAGAGAGAGAGAGAGGAAGGGAGGCAGGGAAGGAGGGAGAGAAATGAAGCGCAGTAGGCCTCGGAAAGATAGGAGAGAGAGAGAGAGAGAGAGAGAGAGAGAGAGAGAGAGAGAGAGAGAGAGAGAGAGAGAGAGAGAGAGACTACGAACTCCTGTAGCATTTACTATCCATAAAACTGCAAGAAAAATGTGTATGAGAGAGAGAGAGAGAGAGAGAGAGAGAGAGAGAGAGAGAGAGAGAGAGAGAGAGAGAGAGAGAGAGAGAGAGAGAGAGAACAAAAAAAAAGAGGGACGAAAAAGTTACAACCCTCGCAAATAAATAACAAAACAGAAACTCAAGACTTTAAATTATTTTCGCCCGAGGAAGAAGGAAGAAATGTTGCTTGATTGATGGACGTACGGGAAGAAAGAGGGACGAAGGAAGGAAAAGGAGGGGAGGGACGTAAGGAAAGGAGAAAGAGGGAGAAGGAAAAGACGAAGGGGAAGGGAAGGGAAGGGTGGGACAGAAGGCAGCACCAGCACACTTGGACAGCTTCAGGCCTGCCCGTCCTAAGCTAGAGAAGGCGATGGGCTACGCGGCCGACGGTACCTCCTCTCTCTCGGGCTTAGTTCACGAGGCCAAGTCCAACAGAAATTTACCTCTGCTCCTCGCTGGCTTTTCACTCCGCATCGTCCGCTCGCTCCTCTCTCTGCTCTCTTCCTCTCTCAAGTTTTTAGTTTCGGAGGCTGTGAAATAGTGAAATGAAAAGTCTCCGTCGTTTATTTTCGAGTCTTCTTCTTCTTCTCCATATATTTGTGTTTATGATTTGGGAGTTTCTCTTTTTTATATAAATTTATATTTTTGTGTTTTTAGTTTTCTCTCTTTCTGTCTCTCGATTCATGTTTTTTTTTCTTAGTCTGTGAACGGGAGGTGAGGGTACAGTCGTTTGTTTGTTTGTTTGTTTTGTCAGTGTGTGTGTGTGTGTGTGTGTGTGTGTGTGTGTGTGTGTGTGTGTGTGTGTGTGTGAGGTGCCTCCATGATCGATGAATCCGTGACGTCACTTTCATTTGCATATTTAATTACAAGCCAACCATTACTGAAGGAAGTGAGGGAGAGGAAGGGAGGGGAGGAGAGGGGAGGGGAGGGGAGGGGAGGGGAGGGGAGGGGGCTGCCTCAAGAAATAAACACATCCCTTTCTTGCGTTTGTTCCTTCTTTCTTCATATCTTTCTTCGTTCCTGCTTTTTATTCGCATAATTTTGCGCACTTCTGCCAACGTTCAGTTTATACATTTTTAACTTTCCATCACAACAACTTTTGTTTTTCTTTGGTTCACATTTTTCATACTTTTCCTCGCATTATTTTGTGCCCTATCATATCATTATATATATATATATATATATATATATATATATATATATATATATATATATATATATATATATATATATATATATATATACTGTATATGGTGGAGGAAAGGTGGAGATAAGAATTATATATATCGTGAGTTGCCAGTGAGCTAAGTATTTTGGGAAGGTAGGCCGCGTGTTCCGTATTGTTTCGCGCGGCGGCCGGGCCAGGCCGGGCCGGGGCCAAAACAGTGCTATGGCGGAGCTTGCCGCGGGCCGCGCCGGGCACCGCTGGACTTTTAAAATGCACTCCTGCAGGCCATTTAATTTTTTCTCTCACTTTTGAAATATCTCGCTAGATACCATTTTGAAATAGTATAATCAAAGACATTCTTCCTTCTGTGTGTGTGTGTGTGTGTGTGTGTGTGTTCATGGACGGACTTGTGTGCGTGCGTACACGTGTGTAACTGTGTGAGCGCCCCATGAAAGTGTCTATGTGCGTATATGTATGTGTGTACGTACGTACGTGTGAACGCCTTCTCCCTGCGATGTGTGCACACTGAGATAAATGAGAGAGAGGGAGGGAGGGAGGGAAAGGGAGCGAGAAGGAAGGTACGGAAGGGGAGATGGGGAAAGGAGGGAGGAAGGGAGAAATTGCGAGAAGGAGCTTTGGAAGGCGAAATAAAAGGGAGGAAAAGGGATATTACGGAGAGAAAGAGAGAGAGAGAGAGAGAGAGAGAGAGAGAGAGAGAGAGAGAGAGAGAGAGAGAGAGAGAGAGAGAGAGAGGACCTAAAATTCGTTTTCAGTGTGACATTTTGGATTTAGTAAAAGAAAATTTGCTAAATCCTTCCTTTCTTTATTTCTTTCTTCCTTTCCTCCTTCTTCCCATCTTTTCTCATATTTTTTTTCTTTTTTGCCATTTCCTTTCCATCTTTCGTGCTTGCCCTTTCTCTCTTTCATCTTAATTTCATTCTTCCATCATTTCCTTCATTTTCCCTCCCGCCTTTACTTCCTGCCTCCGCCTCTCTCGCTCCCTGCCTCTCCCTCTCCCTCACTGTCTCTGCCTCTCCTGCTCCCTCCTTACCTCCCTTCCATCCTGCCTGCCCTTCTCTTACCTAACTTATCTCTCCTCCTTCCTTCCCTCTCACCGTACTTCTTGCAACTTATTCCCTCTCACTTTCCCACCCTGCCGCTCTCTCCCTTTTCCTTTCCATCCTCCCTCATTTCTCCCTTCTTCTATTTCTTCCCTACCTTCTTATATATATATATATATATATATATATATATATATATATATATATATATATATATATATATATATATATATATATATATATATATTTTTTTTTTTTTTTTTTTTTTTTCTTTCAGCTATTTGTCTTTTCCTTTCTCGTTTTCTTTCTTATTTCCTTCCTTCGTTCCTTTATCCCTCCTTTCCTTCCTTTCCTCTTCTCCTTCGTTCCTATCTTCCTATCCCTCATCTTTATTTCATATCCTTCATTTCCGCTTTTTTCTCCTTTTATTTCCTTTCTGCCTTGTCATTAGTTTTTTTCCTTTCTTTTCATCTTTATTCCATATTCTTTCTTTCCTCCTTCCTCTGTTTCTTCTCTATCTTTATACTTGTTTTTATCAGTTTTCTGTCTATCCTTTCCATATTTTTCCCTTTCTTCCGTTTCTACTTACTTTCCCCCATCTCTATTTCAAATCCCTTCCCTCCTCGTCTTTCCTTTATTTCTTTCCTTCTTTATTACTATCCTTTTTCTTTCCCTTCCTTCCTCCTACCTTTATTTGATACCAGCCTTGTTACCATTCTTTCTTTCCTCTATATCCTCCAACCTTTATTCCTTCCATTATTTACTACCATCCTTTTCTTTTCCTCTCTCTCCTTCCCTCCATCCTTTCCTTCCTCCTATTCAGACACGTCAATCATCTCTGCCTGAGAAACTGTGCCGCTCAGAACTGGAGCTTGTGCGGGCGAGGAGAGCGCGGGGATGCTGGTAGGGCGGCTGGCTGGCTATAGACCGAGCGCTACGGGACGGGACGGGGCTGAGCAGAGCGGAGCGAAGCTGGGGCGGGATGCAGCGATGCTGGGATGGTGCGGGACGGGGCGGGGAAGGGGTGTGACTGGGTAAGGGCGTGGAGGATGCAACGAAAAGGGACAGGGAGGAGTGACAGAGGACGGAGGTTAGATCGAGGGTAGGGAAGGCAAGGGCGGGGCTGGATAGAAGAGGGTGTGACGGGGTTGGGTAGTGTGACAGGCAGGGTGTGATGGGATGGGATGGGGTGACGGGTTAGTGTGACGGGACGGTGTGTGGTGTGGTACGGTGATGAGGTTGTGTGATGGTATAGTGTGTGGGGCAATGTGACGGGAAAGTGTGACAGGACGAGGTGTGACGGGGACAGGAAGTTGTATGACAGGGCAGGTTGTGACGGGATAAGTTGTGACGGGACAGGGTGTGGCTAACAAAGGAAGGGGTTGAAGCGACAGATTGTATGGTTGTTTTGACTCGTATTGCAAGTTGACTGACAGCCGAGCGGTGACTGACTGACTGACTGACTGACTGGTGACTGACTAACAAACCGAGTGACTGACATATCGACTAGTGACCGTCTGATTATTGATGACTGACTCACTGATTAACAGAATAGAATAAGTGGTAACAAACTGACTGGCTGGCTGGCGGGCGCGTGACTGGCTAATAAAGTTGTGACTGGTCGGCACTTAATAGAGAGAGGCGATTCAGTCAGCAGGGACGGATGTGAGGGTGACTGGCCGGGCAGGATATGAAACTGACTTATGAGAGAGAGAGAGAGAGAGAGAGAGAGAGAGAGAGAGAGAGAGAGAGAGAGAGAGAGAGAGAGAGAGACAGATTTGAGAATCTGCTGTAATATTGTCGTTTTCATTATTATTATTAGTAGTAGTAGTAGTAATAGTAGTAGTAGTAGTAGTAGTAGTAGTAGTAGTAGTTATTGTTGTGGTAATAGTGTAAATAGCTCCAGAAGCAGTAGTTATAAGCACACACACACACACACACACACACACACACACACACACACACATTTACTTCACAGTTACAAAACAAAAACGAAAAAAAATAAGACAAAAGTTAATGAAGGATGTATCGAGTTACACTGCTTCTTTTTCATTCAGTAGTAGTAGTAATAGTAGTAGTAGTAGTAGTAGTAGTAGTAGTAGTAGTAGTAATAGTAATAGTAGTAGTAGTAGGTATTGATTAGTGGTTCTTCACTCTACTATTTTCCAAAGAACGAACCGTGCACGGATTTCCGGAGCGACTTCTCATCCTGAGAGAGAGAGAGAGAGAGAGAGAGAGAGAGAGAGAGAGAGAGAGAATGACAAGGTAGACAGACCGAATTCAGCTTTCCCACCGACAGCAAAAATATTCTCTCTCTCTCTCTCTCTCTCTCTCTCTCTCTCTCTCTCTCTCTCTCTCTCTCTCTCTCTCTCTCTCTCTCTCTTTTACAAACAGCAAACTTTCTAATGAGATTCTGCAGTTTTACAACCTCTGGGGAAAATGTGATTCTGTTCAGGTGACGCTACTGTAACGCGCCTCCTCCTCCTCCTCCCTACTCCTCCTCCTCCTCCTCCTCCTCCTCCTCCCAAACAGCCTAGTGGAATAGTTACCCATACTGCCTAATAAGGAATTCAATGTGTGTTGCTGTTTGGTCTTCCTTTGTATTCCTTTTGTTTTTCCTCCTACCTTGTATAGTATTTATGTGCATTCTTCCTCCTTCAGTTCTTCGTATCTATTAATCTTCGAACCCCTTCTTGTGGTACTAGTTTTATCACTACTACTACTACTACTAATACTACTACTACTACTACTACTACTACTACTACTACTACTATTACTACCACTCACACCAGACTATTTTCTATAGATGTTTTGTAATTAACTTTCCTATTTACCTCATACTTACATTTTTAACACGAAAGAACTCAAGAAATCACACCAGATATGACCTGAAAAATAAAGTATTCGTTGCGTAGTGAAGTTTCTGAGTATTTCAATATTTCACGAGGCCTAGAAGGTTCAGTTAGGCCTAGGTGGTGTGGATGGGTGTAATTACGAGGCTTGTGATGGTGTGTATAGGCGCATGTATGGACGTAATATTGGCAGCACATATGTTAGTGTAAGCTGGTGTGTGTGTGTGTGTGTGTGTGTGTGTGTGTGTGTGTGTGTGTGTGTGTGTGTGTGTGTGTGTTTACCGTCAATTAGAAGTTTTATTTTGTTTGTATGGACAGAGAATATCATGTGTTATTTTGCATTTTATTATTCTGCTTTATGTATCTCATCGTGATTTATTTATTATCCATTTTGTATTATGTACTATTTAATGTTATGTATTTTGATTGTATATCACTTTGGTTCTACTTCATTAACCATAGTCCATGAGATAGGGAAGAAAAAGAGATAGGCAAGGCAAAGTTACTAAAACTGGACGAGCTCTGGGTGATGTAAAGACAATGGAGGTTGAAAAAGAAAGAAATGAGAGTGTAAATTAAAGAATAGATAGAAGTATTGCTGAGTTATTGATGATGTTAATGCTGGCACTACGATTTTTTTGTGCTTAATTTTGTCATGTTCAGGTTACTGGGACTGGACAAACTATGGGGGATGTTAAGACAATGGAGGATGAAAAAAGAAAGAAATGGGAATGTGAATAAAATAAAAGAAGAAAGTATTGTTAATGTATTGGTGATGATAATGATGTTACTGTGGTTTTCTGTATTCAATTTTGTTTTGTTCATTAGGAAGTTATCGGGTTATGCAGCTACCTTGTTAATAATTAAGATGCTAAATAGGATAAAGAAACATGACATACTCGTACTAATAGCGTTCTTTTCTTTCTTTTCTTTTCTTTTTTTTTTTTTTTTTTTTGCTTATATTTACTGTTCATGGGTGTTCTTTCTCTTCCATCTCTTCCTTTTTTTTTCTCCTCCTCTTCATCCTCATGTTTTACTAATAGTGTTCTTTTTTCTCTCTTTTCGGTAATATTTTAACGTTTATGGATATTCTTTCTCCTCCACCACCTTTTCTTACTTCTTTTTCTCTTTCTCCCCATCTTCATCATCAATATTTTCATCACCATCATCACCAAGTTATTAGTTATCATCATCACGCAAATCACGGGTCATCACCAACACCACCACCGCCACCACCATCATCACTTCGCTACTCAGCCATCACATTTCTCTTTCCCAGCACGTGTCCTGATGGAAGGTACAATATACAACACTTTTAATGGATATGATGGAAATAAAAAACGGGATTATGATCAGATCACTTCCGGAGCTAAAGTGATTTCTCTTTCTCTCTCTCTCTCTCTCTCTCTCTCTCTCTCTCTCTCTCTCTCTCTCTCTCTCTCTCTCTCTCTGCTATCATTCGTCTATCTCCAGTTCTGCGTATATACAATGGAGACCAAAATAGCAACTTCTTGTCACATTCTCTCTCTCTCTCTCTCTCTCTCTCTCTCTCTCTCTCTCTCTCTCTCTCTCTCTCTCTCTCTCTCTCTCTCTCTCTCTCTCTGACAATTATTATTTTTTTTCGTTACACAAATTATCGAGTTGCAGTTCCCATTTTTTGCTCTTCTTTTTTTCAGATTGGTAACAATTAAGAATCCTTTTTAATATTAAAAGGAAATGATGCAATGTCTTAAGTGTCTGAACGCGTTTCTTGAGGTGATAATTATAATGGTGATGATGATGATGATGATGGTGTTTTGTGGAAGGGCAGAATGAGGAGGAGGAGAAAAGGAGGAGGATAAGGAGAAGGGGATGGTAACAACGATGAATACAATGATGGAAAGAACATAAAAAAAGAATGTTTGTCTCTAAACCACGAGTGAGTCTGTTCTGGAATGTGACGAGTGAGTCAGTTTTAGGATGAGTCAATCAGTTTTAGGGATACCATGAGTCAGTTCCAGGATGTCATGGGTCAGTCATACCATTAGTGAGTCAGTCTTTGGATGTTATGTGTGAGTCATTTGTGTAATGGCATGAGTGAGTCAATTACAGGATGTCATGAGTCAGTTGTGAGAAATCTTGAGTCAATTATACGATACCACGACTAAAAACATGTATCGTGGGAGTTGTACACACACACACACACACACACACACACACACACAGTTTTCAAGGGCGACAAACGACAAGCCAGAGGTATTTCCGGAAACTGCGGCTGTAGAATAAGTCCCGCCCTCACCCCCCCCAAATCGCCCATATCCCCACCACTCCTCCCTATCACCCAGGAGTCCTTTCCCCATTTCTTACCATCATCATCTTTCTTCAAATCACCTTATTTATTTATCTTTTTTCGTTATTCTCCCAATTATCATCTTTCTCCTTCCTATGAATCCCATTTCTACCTTCTTCATTCTCTCCATCATCATCTTTCTCCTTCCCATTAATCCCATTTTTATTCCCATCATTCTTCCCATCATCCTCGTCCATTCACATTACTTATTTCACCTCCCATTACTTTCTACATTTATTTTCCATCTCCATTGAACCTATTACCTCCCCTTTATCTTTTTTTTGACCCTTTTATTCTCCTTTAGTCTCTCTCTCTCTCTCTCTCTCTCTCTCTCTCTCTCTCTCTCTCTCTCTCTCTCTCTCTCTCTCTCTCTCTCTCATCCTGCCTCCCTTCCCCTCCACACTCCGTACAATTCCTCCTTCAATTCCTGTCCCTCTCAATCCTTCTCCCCCTCTCTCTCTCTCCCCTCTCTCCCTCCTCTCCACCTCCTCTTCGTCCTCTCCCCTCCTCTCCTCTCCCCAGCCAGCTGATCTCTTTCCCCTCCCCAAAAAAAGGCGGATAAAAGTTTTTTTCTTTTCTACTCTTTTTCTTCCTTTTTTTTTATTACCGTGCAGGAAGAAAGGGAGAAAATGTCACTCAGGTTCCTGCTGACAAAAAGACAGGCGCATTGACAGACGCTGACAGATAGATAGACAGACTATAGATTCAGACAGACAGACAGACAGACATATGAACAGACTGACATATAGGCCTGGCAGATTGACTGGTAGATAGACAGACACTCACAAACAGACAGATAGATAGACAGATGCATAAATAGATAGACAGATGGATAGATTGATATATTTACTAACTGACTGACCGGCAGACAAATAAACAGGCAGACAGACAGACAGATGGATAGACAAACACTTAATCTGGCAGACTGACGGGTGGGCAGCCAGACAGACAGCCAGACAGACAGACAAGCGGACTGGCAAGCAGACAGACAGACAGATTGAAAGATAGGAAAATATACAAACATAGATAAAGGCGGACCACTCACACACATACAAACATACGCACACACAACGCAACGCACACAACCAGACAGACAGACAGACACATTGCAAGTCTTTCCCATATAACAGACACGAGTATTGTTTGTGTCATGGTGTTCTCTTTTCCTCCTCCTCCTCCTCCTCCTCCTCTTGTTTATCTCTCATTTTATTGTCTTGTTCTTCGTCCCTCTTTTGTTACTTCTTTCAGCCACTCCTTCATTCCCTCCCTCATTCTTTTCCTTGTCTCCTCTTCCTGCACGCCTCCTCCTCTTCCTCCTCCTCCTCCTCCTCCTCTTTCTCTCTTTCCTGAAATCCTGCTGCTGTTCCTGTCACCTTCACGCCCTCCTCTTCCTCCCTCTCCCTTCCTCTCCCTTCCTTCTCCTATTCCCGCCCGCCACGCTCCACCCACGCCGCTCCACACGCACTTCCTCCACACCTGCCGTCTATCTCCGTATTATTCACGCTATCGCCAGTGTTATCCACATCACGCCCTCACTTTTATTTTTTTGTCTCCTCTCCTTTCCCTTCTTTTTTTCCTCCATCCACCTGCAGTCCATTCTCTCGTTTCTCGTTTTTCTCCCGCCTCTTCATCTTTCTCTCTCTCTCTCTCTCTCTCTCTCTCTCTCTCTCTCTCTCTCTCTCTCTCTCTCTCTCTCTCTCTCTCTCTCTCTTTTCTTCATTATCTATGCTTCCAACCTCATCACCTTCCTTCCCTTTTCTCCTCCTCCTCCTCCTCCTCCTCCTCCTCCTCCTCCTCCCTCCACGACCCCTCACTCTCCTTCACTGTCTCTTCACTGATAAGGGAAAGGGAAGTGGGAGGAATAAAGGGATGGAAGGAACGAGAGGAAGAGAGAGAATACGAAGGTAGGAAAGAGAGAGAGAGAGAGAGAGAGAGAGAGAGAGAGAGAGAGAGAGAGAGAGAGACTACGTAAGTAAAGAGGAGAGTTAGAGAAGAGGGAGGGAGATAAGGTTGGTCTCTCTCTCTCTCTCTCTCTCTCTCTCTCTCTCTCTCTCTCTCTCTCTCTCTCTCTCTCTCTCTCTCTAGGTAGGTTTCTCGTGTCGCCGAGTGAACCTTGGAGGCTTCACCCACTCCTCACCTCTGTGGCTTCCTCCTCCTCCTCCTCCTCCTCCTCCTCCTCCTCCTCCTCCTCCTCCTCTACCCTTCGACCTCAATTTTCCCTCCTGCTCCCTACGAGGACCTTTGTTTTCCTTTCTCTCTCTCTCTCTCTCTCTCTCTCTCTCTCTCTCTCTCTCTCTCTCTCTCTCTCTCTCTCTCTCTCTCTCTCTCTCTCTCTCTCTGCCGTATTTATTACATCATATGCTACGTGTTCAGAATGTTATTTCTTCTTCTTCTTCTTCTCCTTCTTCTTCTTCTTCTTCTTCTTCTTCTTCTTTCCCTTCTTCGCTTTTTCTTCCTACCTAACTTCTTTATTCAAGTTATCTTTCATCTCCGGCGTCCTTCATCCTTTCCTCCGTGTATTTCCTCATGTTTTTTTTTCTCCTCCTTTTTTTATTCTTCCTTTTTGTCTGGTAGAGTATGTTTCCTTCTTAGTTATTTTTTTCTTTTCCTTCTTTGTCTCTCTCTTTTTTTTTATTGGCAGTTGATGTCGATGTTTATGTAATGTCTGTCTGTATGTCTGTCTGTCTGTATGTCTGTCTGTATGTCTGTCTGTCTGTATGTCTGTCTGTCTGTCTGTCTGTCTGTCTGTCTGTCTGTCTCTCTCTCTCTCTCTCTCTCTCTCTCTCTCTCTCTCTCTCTCTCTCTCTCTCTCTCTCTCTCTCTCTCTCCACTAATATTTTCTCACTTTTCCTTTGCTCAGAGAGAGAGAGAGAGAGAGAGAGAGAGAGAGAGAGAGAGAGAGAGAGAGAGAGAGAGAGAGAGAGAGAGAGTGGAGTTTGCACCATTAAAGATAAGGCTGGGATGCACCACCACCACCACCACCACCACCACCACCTACCACTACCACCACCACCACCACCGCCGACGCCGCCACCTACCACCACCGCCACCGCTGCACCAGGACCGCCTCGGGATACTCTCTGCCGCCTCATGCCCCGGCCCGCCCCTTCCTCCCCCCGTCAGCCTCGTCCCTTCCTGCCCCGTCCCGTCGTGGCCTCACCCGCCCCGCCCCGCCCCGCCAGACTGACTCATGCAGCCTCTTCTTCCCAGCCACAGTTTGCAGTTTGCTCTCTATATCTTTGTTATTCTTACTTCTTATCTTGTTGTTTATTATATTATTATTCGAGTACTAAAGTGAGTGTGTTTATTCTGTTTTTTTCATATTTTATTTTGTTGTAGAATTTCCTGCTTTGCTTTTTTTATATTTTTTTATTACGTTCGATCTCACAGTCTTATTATCCTATGTTGCTATATATTTTCACCATTTTTCCAACGTTTTATTATTATTTTTGTTATTATTGTTACTATCATTATTATTATTGTTATTATTATCATTATCATCATCATCATCATTTTACCTCGCCTTATACGTACATTAATACCCCAAAACCACATCATCCCTCCACACACTGCCTTGATCCATGTCTCTCCTCCTCACTCCATTCCACTCCAGCTTTCTTACGAGTACGTCCACAATATTCTACGTAGCCACACCCCTCCACTATCTTCCACTTCTCCCCCTTTTTCTTTCATTATATTCTCATTTCCCCAAGAACCACATCATTCTTCCACACTCTTCCAAATCTGCTCCACCTTACACTCATAATAATCCTGGTTACATTAATCCACTATCATTTCTGTATTAATTTTATTTATTATTTATTATTTTTCTTACATTTCCCATCATCCTTAGCCTGAAACCACACATTTTTCCCTCTCCTCCTTCCCCATCCTCGTTCCGCCCCATCAAGCCACGCCCCCCCTGTCATTCTACACCTTCCCACACTTACCCCTCCTTCCCATCCTATCCTGTCTCACCCTACATCACCCATCCCCTCCTTCCTGCCCCTCCCTACCACCCTACCCAGTCCTTTCCCAGCGCGCACCTATTCCTCTCATCCACATCCTCGGCCGCCAGTGCTCCATACCCTAGCCAGCCACGCCCAGTCCATCCCAGTTCATCCCGACCCCGCCTCGTTTTGTCCTGCCCCGCCTCGCCCTGGCCTCCCGCAGCCACTAAGTACGCCTGCACTCGAGGAGCTTGTGAGGGTAATCTGAATGGCCATAACATTTTTCTTCGTTCGCACCGGTGGTAGGAGAGTGGTTGTGACCACCACCATCACCACCTCCACCATCATCATCATCATCATCATCATCATCATCATCATCACCACCACGTATTATTACCATCGCCAGCATTACAACCTCTGCTAACAGTACTATCCCTACTATTACCAACACCACCACTAGTTACAATTACCGCTACCAGCATTACCAGCATCACTATTATTGTTACTTACACCATTACTAAGAATACCACCGCCACCAATGTTATTACTACCATTTCCATCAATACCACCTGTGCTAGTTAAATCATAACTGTTATTGCACCACTAGTAAGACCACCATCATTGCCAATACTGTTATGACCATTATCACAACCAGCTTTGCCACCATCACCATCAGTGTTACCAACGAAGAAGGAGAAGAAGAAAAAGAAGAAGAGAGACAGAGAAAAAAGAGAAAGAATAACGATTTAACTTCCTTATTAGAAAAGAAACCGAAAAAGGAATATAAAATTTGCCACCCATAGTAAATCAATAAATAAAAGACGACACTTTCTTTTTTCTCTCGATAAAACAAGAAAAGTAAAAGAAAACAAATCAGAAACTGAAGCCTTCATGAACCAGCGAGACGAAGCATTGAACCGTTTCATTATTGCTGCTTCGCTGCTGGTGGTGGTAGTGGCGCTG
>NC_087155.1:16194191-16229191 GCF_035594125.1 Scylla paramamosain | reverse complement strand
TCCCACCCCACACACACGCAGATCCCCACCCCTCCCCACACCAACGCACATCCATCACTTACTAGGTCACTTTACCATCTGCCGACTCAGACTCAGTATAAACTAGTAATCGGGAACCGCCTTTCTGTTCCGCCACGCTGGTCCTCGCGGCGTTACCGGGGCGGCGGTGATGGAAGGGAAGCCTCGCGGTGGTGGAGGGGCGCGCTGTCCAGCCTCGTTCCGCCGTGGCAGCCTCGCCCCGACCACACCCGCTTCCCGCAGCAGCTGTGTATTGAGAGAGAGAGAGAGAGAGAGAGAGAGAGAGAGAGAGAGAGAGAGAGAGAGAGACCCCTGACACTATTCTCTCTTTTACTATTTTTTTTTATTCTCCCCTTTTATGTATCTCAATTTATCCCATCTATGAAAGAGCTCTGCATTGGATGAAGGAGAAAAATTAAGTAGTGTAAAAACTAACATCCTTGACATTTTTTTCTCTCTTTCTCTCTCTCTTTCGACCGTGTCCTTGATTTTTCTACTGGGTTTTATATACTTTCCTGTTCTTTTTATTTCGTTTTCGTAGTCATTAGGAGCATTTTCTCAGTTAGTTAATTCTTGTTTTGATGCAGCGGTGGACTCCAAATACGAAAATGCTAAACTTTTTTTTGGTTCCAGTTTTCTGTGCCCTTGCATAACCAACTGGGTTTTCTACGTATACTTTCCTGTTGTGTGCATTTCGTTCGTAGTAGGATTATATTCTCAGTATATGCTAAGCCTCTTTTACTTTTCAACGATTAACTGAAAAATCCAAACTTCTTATTTCATGCATAAAGTTCTGTTTCCTTCAGTCAGTCGAAGTATATATATAATCAGTATGTCAGTACATCCCCATTGAGCAGTTTACTGATAAAACCAAAACACATATCTACACAAAACCAGCGAGAATTTTTTCCTCTCATTTCCTGGTATGCAACGGCGCCGCCCACCAAATGTCCTCAACTGTCTGAAAACTCCCGTGGCGATTCTTCCAAGGACGCTGGCTGGGCGGCCATGTAGCACCCCGTGGAGGAGCCTAACCCTGAGGTGTCCGTGTTATTCCCTTCAACCCCTCTGACCCTTACACCCGCGAGACACCCTCCGTGATCAGCCCCGACCCGCGGCAGCTTTGGTGACGCCGCGTGAAGAAACCAGCGTGACTCGTCGCCGGCGGGGTGGATGGGACAAGACAGGAGCCAAAGCAGCGGCGGCGACGAGTGTGAATACTGTATGCATGGGTGTGATTGGGTGTGGTTTGGTGTTGTGTGGTGTGACGCAGGGTGTGGGTATGTATGTGAGTGTGATTTGATGCGGTGCGGACTGAGTGTGGTGCTGTGTGATGTGGTGTGGTGTGGTGTTGTATGTTTGGGTGTGACTGGGTGTGGTATGGTGTTGTTTGGTACTGTGCGGTGTTCTGTGGTGGGGTGGGCGTCTTAGTCACCAGAGCTGCTAAGAAATGCTTTAATGATGGACTTTTTTCAGAGTGTGTGTGTGTGGTAGTGACTGGGTGTGGCGTGTGATGTTGTGTGGTGTTGTGTGTTGGGTTGGCCGTCTTAGTCGCCAGAACTGTTAAGGAATGTGTTTGTGATGGCCTTTTTTTCCGTATGTGTGTGTGTGTGTGTGTGTGTGTGTGTGTGTGTGGTAGAAGGACGAGGAGACAGAGGAGGAGTCTGGGGGTGGGGGAGGAGGAGGGTGGTCGTCTTGAACTCTGTATGACCTTAGTTCTCCTTAATTACAGCTGCCGACATAAATCATCATTAATGGCACAGCGTGACCCGACGGGGCTGAGCGGCAGTGAGGCGGCAGCGGCGGCAGACACACACACACACACACACACACACACACACACACACACACACACGAGAAGACAAGCTGACCGTGAACTAGTGTGTGTGTATGTGTGTGTGCAAGTGAGTGCTTGAACTACTTCTAATCAGCCGTGGATCATTTTATGCACCTGTTTACAGTGTGTGTGTGTGTGTGTGTGTGTGTGTGTGTGTGTGTGTCTCGGGGGGTATTCGTCGGTAGCAGCAGCAGCGGCGGCGGTGACTCGGAGACAGCGAGTGAGTGAGTCAGCCAGCGTGAGGGAAAGTCTATTTGCCGACTAGTCACTCAACTTGCCGACACACACACTCTTCTTTATTTGCTTAAATGGTGTTTACCAAGGGAGAGAAAGAGAGAGAGAGAAAAGAAAAGAAAAATAGAGATAAGAAAATACTACATATTTACCCTAATCCGTCACTATTTTTATTAACCTATCCAAAGATACACATATCCTATCCAGACATAAATAAGGAAGCCACTGCAAAAAAGAGTAAATTCTAAGCCGTAAATTCCACTGTTTTCCCGCTTTTTTTTTAAATATATATTTCCTTATTTTTAATGCTTAAGGATCATAATACCTCCTGAACATGCCATAATCACCTTATCAGCTTCTCATTTAGTAAAACCGTCAAAGTATATCTGACGAAGCCGAATCAGGCAGTGAGGGAGGCGGAGAGACGCTGGGACGGCGGCAGCAGCGGGCGGGAGAGGGTTGTGCTGGTGGTGGTGGTGGTGGAGGAGGTGCCAGGCTGGGGCGGAGCGAGGGCTGTGGGGGGGACGGCCTGTGTATCGATCAGCAGACACACGTGGCCGCGCCCCAGACAGGTGTTCGCTGCCTGCCCCACTGATGAACACGTGGAAAGTCACCTCGTGGAAAGCGAAAGAAAGAAATGCCGGTATTAACTATATGGTTTGGGGCACGTGCTCTGAAACGCTTCGCTTTCTTATCACGAGTATTTTTCAGAGACCACAGAGTTAATTTACAGGGTTTCTCACGTGTGTTTCTCCTGTTGATAATGTAAAAATCTTGTTAATTTGTCACTAGAATTGTAAAAATGCCATTAAAATTCGTGCAAATTCAATTAGAGCTTTTTGAAAGTAGTGGGGATGCGGCGCAGAAGCGTTTCAGAAAACGTTCCTCGGATGTGTGAGCGGTGAGTATCGTTGGAAGGCAGTTCTGCTCGGCAGTCAAGAAAGGTATTGGTCACAAAACTGATAAGGTGATCATGTATTTGTTGATTAATAGCCTATGTATTTATTTTATATATGATTCTGCTTCATTAAGGTTAACTTTCAAAGGAGTGAGTAACAGGCCATTTATGCTAAATGAACTTTTCTTTATTATATTCTTATAAAGACTAATATTTACAGACGACCAGTGCTCTATTTTTATTTATTTATTTATTTATCTATTTATTTATTTATTTATTTGTTTTTATTTATTTATTTATTTTTTTTTACTGTCGTTAGCTATGTCGATTTATATAAGAGAAATAAGGAAAAAGAAACCTCTGAAAGTGGAATTGTGACACGTTAAACTGTCTTCAGTGCAGGTAAAGCATCTTAGCAAAACTGTGCCATAGATATAAATTTTAAGCGAGAAGGGAGAAAAAAATAGACACGTTCTTAGATGCAAAAATATATTAATTAAAAGATATATAAATAAGAGCGACATGTGTAAATTGTCCATTCCTTTAGATTTCCCTACTTCTGATTCATTTACTGAGCAGTAAGAGGTGCTACTTCTTTAACCTCTTTATTTATTTATTTACTTATTTATTATTTATTTATTTATTTTTTACCCTTAGCTAGTCTCCCTTCACACACACACAAAAAAAGACAGAATTAACGCAAGCAAGCAGGCAGATGTACTGATATGAACACGTCTCGTAAGTTACAAGCCAGAGGTCACAGCCAGCAGCATTTATAACAGAGCCGCGGTGTCCACTCCCGTGTTACTTGCCCTTTGAGTCACCCGGCCGCTGCTCACCCATTGCCCCGGGACTCCCCGCCCTCCCACTCACCCCGCTCACCCGCTCACCTGCCAGTGACGCCAGTAGAAGAGGTCACCTGGAAGAGCGGCACTTACCACGCCTGGGACTCAAACCCACGCTGGCCATGTTGTTTATTCTATTTGTATGAGAGAGAGAGAGAGAGAGAGAGAGAGAGAGAGAGAGAGAGAGAGAGAGAGAGAGAGAGAGAGAGAGAGAGAGAGAGAGAGAGAGAGAAAGTATAGTGTGTGTGTGTGTGTGTGTGTGTGTGTGTGTGTGTGTGTGTGTGTGTGTGTGTGTGTGTTCGCCAGCCCGCGCGCGCGCGCAAACCAGAAACAGCACGTAGATTGTAAATTATTATCATTATGATGCGTGCGTTTTCACATCAATTTACGACGAAGTAAACGTTAGGAGAGAGAGAGAGAGAGAGAGAGAGAGAGAGAGAGAGAGAGAGAGAGAGAGAGAGAGAGAGAGAGACAGAGAGAGAGAGAGAGAGAGAGAGAGAGAGAGATGCCAGCAGGATGGGAGGGAGTATAAGAGGAGGCAGTGAAAGCGTGGGAGAGAGGAAGTGGGGGATGAGGATGTTGTGGAAGATGATGGGAGGCGAAATTCCTTGAGGCTCGAGTGCCACGGGGGACTGGCGCTCTCACACTGGCATCATGGGGCGGCAAGGCAGGGCGACGACAATCCCTAACGTAGATACAAACTCGGACCATATTCTGAAGCACTTCTGCGCCGCACCGCCACTACGTACTCGTACACATTCAAAAAGGCTTTAGTTGAAGTTGCACGGATTTTTAAAGGTGTTTATATGGTTCTAAAAACGTTTAACAAGAATTATACATTATCAACTGGAGAAAATTTTTGACGACCGGGCCAATCACCTTTGTAGCCGTTGAAATTAGTCGTGGTGTGAGAGTAGAGCGTTTCTGAATACCGGTCAGTCAGATCTGCAACACTCTTCCCTGTAGCAGCTAGAGAATGCAGTCTTCCTGGCGATCACATTACGAGTATGCTGACACGCGCTTCCCTGAGCTGAATGATAAAGCACTTGTCCTGTGGCTCTTAAGTGGCGGCCACCTGATGTCAGTACAGGAGTGTGAGAGAAGGTGCTGTTGGTGAAAGGGTGGGAGATAAGGAGAAGCAGTAGAGAAAACGAATATAGGTGAGGAATCTGTCTAGGAGTAGTAGTAGTAGTATTGGTTGTGTGCGTGATTATTTAGAAAAATACTGATTATAGGAGAAGGAAAAAGGAAAGAAGAAAGATGCAATAGAAGAAGGAAGGGCAGTAGTAGTAGTAGTAGTAATAGTAGTAGTAGTAGTAGTAATAGTAGTAGTAGTAGTAGTAGTAGTAGTAGTAGTAGTAGTAGTATAAATATTCTAATTGTAAAAGAAGGAATAAGACAAAACAGTATGAGAAGGAAGGAGAGAAGTAAACGATGAAATTGCACTGTTATACGTAGTAGTCGCCATAACAGCAGCATCAGCAGTAACACTAACAGAAGAAACAACAGTGACAGTACCAAAACATCACAACACCAATACCAATAAGCAACACACTGAAGACCAAGAACCACAAAGACACCAAGAGACACTACCTTGCTAAGCTGCCTCACCGTAACTCGCCACTCACTCACTCAGGCGGGGATGGGGCGGCGGCGATTCCCAGGTGCACGGCAAGGCGAGGCTAGGCTGCTCCATCTCCCTTCTCTCCTTTCACCCTCCCTCCCGCTGCGGCACAGGACCTAACGAGGCACTCATTAGTCCTTCATACCCACGAGGAGGCCCTGAATCCTTAATGTGTGTGTGTGTGTGTGTGTGTGTGTGTGTGTGACGGAATTCTTTATATTCATGCGGAGGAGGAAGCGGCAGAGGAACGAATGGAAGTAACAAATAATAGGTCTCTCTCTCTCTCTCTCTCTCTCTCTCTCTCTCTCTCTCTCTCTCTCTCTCTCTCTCTCTCTCCGTAGCAAGCAAACAGTTAATAATGAGTTTCGCCAGTATAATACCCAGTCCTTGATGGCTCGTTAAAATACAATGACCATCTCGAGTCAAGTGCGCGAAGGGAGTTTCCACATCCACTTCAAGTTTAATCTGTTTGCATTCCTGGTGCCAAAAGATCCATGTCAAGTGTGTACATGTTTGCCAAGGTCCTCACAGGCGCCTCCCTCCCGTCCTGGCATGCACTGCAGGAGGTCTGTATCCTTGTGGTTGTGCACGGTACCTCTCGGGATGCTGCACTGTACCTGCCACACACACGTCTTTGGTTATCCTTCCCAGGTGTCTATTCCTTATCTACTGTTATGTCTGTGTGAGGAGGCGTTTTTACCTTCAGTGGTCCTTTCGCGTTGTTATTTGACTACTTTAGTTTATTTTCAGCCTTAAAGAAACAGTATGTTGCTGTGTATTCTTTCTCAATCTTAATGAAATGCGCTGCAAGTCTTGAGTGATCTCGAAAGACAAAACTAATAGCAAAAGTATTGAAAAATGTCGAATATTTTACTGTCTGCAGTATTATTTCTCTAAGGTAATATCGTTTGAAGTTACTGGAATTGCTCAGAAACAGGTGTCATATTGGCATTGGCAATTAAAGTGTTATAACCATGCATAAGTAAGTCATTTAGTATTTTAGCTCAGTAATATCGTCTGAGGTTACTAAGCTTAAGTAACAGGTATCGCATTGGCAGTAGTTAAGAGTTATAACCATATATCATTAAGTCAGTAGGTCAGTGAAAAATGACTGCATCACTACGTCCCAGAATCGGCGTAAAAAAAAGTAATGGGAAGGGAAAGAGACGAGGCGAAAATCATCAACACTCCCCTTGAATCCCCATGAGAACAAATGCTGTGGATAAGAACAACATAAAGAATAAATCTCCCATGGAATTCATACAACTTCCCTGAAAGAATGACCCACTAATGAACAATTCCCAAACCTCCCATTGCAGAAATATCACCAGCTTGGATTCAGAACAACTATACCCACGGAAATCCTCAGCTCACCATACTTTTAATAAGGAAAAAGGCGAGAATATTACGACTCCAAGCGAGCTGAAGATCTTTTGCCTTTTCCTAGAATCCTCATGAAGGCACAGGCCAGTATTATTAAATGCTTTGCTCTCTCATCAGGTCTGCTTTCTAAGGTTACAGAGATGATTGATGGTGTTATCATTGATGCCTTTTCCTAATTATGATGCTGAATCCTTACTCACAAAAATCATACGAGCACTTGAAAACCCCTAATAACTTCCACTAGAGCCTCTTAGGAGTACTCGAGGTAAGACGCTGCAATAGTTGAAAATACGGGCCATAATCTCTTCATCATATAGAACAGACACTGTAAGAGATGACACACAGAACCTGAAGTAAACCCACAAGCCCTTGACGTGAATCCACCCTTTAAATGCTAATGACATTATGAAGCTTTATTTTAACCCTGGATTTTTCTCATTTTACTGACCAAAAATACAACTGCAGCTGCTAGAACGTTGGGACCACTTAATCATTCTTTGTATTGTCAGTGGCGTCTCTTAAAATCAAAAGCTAAACTTGCAACACCACATATTATTATTACATTGAGGAAAAGCCGTAGCAATCAAGAGGTTCAGAGCATCGCCTCGCCACCAGGGAATGCAACACATGCCAATATTTAGAAACGACTGTTTTCAAAGGCCGCAGAGATGATTAGCCGCCTTTTCAAGAGTGTTCTTCCTGTTAACAGTGTAGAAATCTTGTTAATCTGTCGCTAGAACCTTAAAAACACCATTAAAAACATGTGTAATTTCAACTAGAGCATTTTGAATGTAGTGGAGGTGTGGCGCAGAAGTATTTCAGAAGGTTCAGTGTAGTACAAGCGTCACATGGAGAGGGACAGAAATAACTCATGCTAAGGACATCGAATCTTGTCCCAGCTGAGTCTGCAGGGAAAAGCCGCCACCAGGACGCCTTCTTCACCCCCTGCTTCCCTTGTCACTTAGTCCGTCAGTCTCCGGGCGCCAGAATACTCTTGCTAGTACATCTCTTGATTGAGTTGCGAATTAGACAGAAAAGATAGATGCAGTTCACATGTGTATGGGATATTTATATGCTTGTTAGGTGTATATCTATTGTTAATGCTTTTATTTATTTATTTTTTTTTTTTATTAGATGGTCTGAATACTCGTAATAGGTAGTTACGTAATTAAGTATTTGACTTTTTTCTATGGGTGTTGTTCATTAAGATCATTATGCTTAAGGCCGAAAAGAATGATCATTATTATTATTATTATTTTGTATTTGTTGTTGTTATTATTTGTATGTTATAAGATGCCATCGTTATAGAGACATTATATAGACTGCCATATTTTCTATCTTATAACTTTAGATGTCTTAGTAAAATAATACAAAAAGAAACTTATGTAACTTACAACAGCAACTCACTTGTGTCACTTTAAGTGCTATTATCCTCAAGTTATGTCCATTAAGTCTGTTATGTGCTTTTTTTATATATAACTGAAGATGTGAAGAGTATAAAAAAAAGAAATTGGAATCTTTCATTGGTAAAGAAAAATGTGTAAAAGGAAAATATGTTGAAGGATATTTACTTTCATCTATATTTTTAGAGAGATCGGGGGAGGGGAGAAGGCAGGGTAACTTGGGACGGGAAAGAGCAGGACTGAACGGGGCCGGGCGGGACAGGACAGAAAGTTGATGTTGGATGGAGCAGAGAGGCTGTCCTTCCCCTTCCTTTCTCCTTCCCATCTCCCCTTCCCCTTCCCATCTCCCCTTCCCCTTCCCAGCTCCCCTTCCCTTCCTTCCCCGTCGTCAGCCAAACTCTTCTTTTGATTGAAACTTTGATGATTTTTCTTCTTTTCTTTCCTGGATTTTTTTTTTTTTTTTTTTGTCACCGAGTAAGCCTCCTTATCTTACTCTAGCTGCTCTCTCTCTCTCTCTCTCTCTCTCTCTCTCTCTCTCTCTCTCTCTCTCTCTCTCTCTCTCTCTCATGACCTTGAATGTTGCAACGTCAAGAATGATAATCGATCAATCTTTCTCTATTTTCTTTCTTTCTTTTCTTAACATAGACAGTCCTTCTCCTTCTCTTCCTTCTGCCTCTCCGTACCATCTTCCTCTCTCTCTCTCTCTCTCTCTCTCTCTCTCTCTCTCTCTCTCTCTCTCTCTCTCTCTCTCTCTCTCTCTCTTACCACTACCTGTACTTCATATGCCTCTCTTCAACTTACCTGCCTTAATTAACACACGTATTTGTTTCTTTACAGGTGAGAGGAAAGATTTACGTGTGAGATGCCTAGAGGAGAAAGAGGAGGGCTGAGCTAAGGTATTGTACTAGTTATCTATTCTGGGTACCTGTGCTGGTGGTGGCGGTGATGGAGGAAGTATTATTATTATCATTATTATTATTATTATTATTATTATTATTATTATTATTATTATTATTATCATTATTATTGTTGTCTTCTTCTAGATAAAACAAATAGATATAGATAGATGGAGAGAGAGAGAGAGAGAGAGAGAGAGAGAGAGAGAGAGAGAGAGAGAGAGAGAGAGAGAGAGAGAGAGAGAAGCGCCGTTTGATAATGGTTATTCTGGTCGGTGGCGAGATTAATATCGAGAGGTTAATTAGTAGTGGTAGTAGTGATGGTAGTAGTAGTAGTAGTAGTAGTAGTAGTAGTAGTAGTAGTAGTAGTAGTAGTAATAGGAAGAGGAGGAGTAGGAATGTTTTTGTTATTGTAGTAATAGTAGTAGTAGTAGTAGTAGTAATAGTAGTTTTTATTATAGTTGTTGTTATTGATAACGTAGTAATAATGTGAACATCACAAAAGCATCAACAACACAAACACAAACACCACCACCATCACCACCATCAACAACAACAACAACAACAACAACAATAACACCAACAATAACAATAACCACCATTACATAACAACAACAACATATCATGCATAAATTCTCCCTCTTTTGCATTTGAATCTCCTTGCATCTTCTCTCCCCTCCCTCCCTCCCTGTCCCCCCCCCCCGCAACATTTTCACCTCCGTGACCCCGTAGCGGGCGTCCACGGGTCAGCGTTGTGTTGTGGGGCGAGACGGAGGAGGCGCCCCGACCCTCCACCCCAGCAAGGGTCGGGGCGGAGCACGGGCGGGGCGGGGGAGGAGTGGAAGAGGAGGAAGAGGAGGAGGGAGTGGAGGTTCGTTCTGCCAGTTTTTCTCCTCGAAGTGAGCGGTGGCCGAGTGAGGTTTAAACTCTCTCTCTCTCTCTCTCTCTCTCTCTCTCTCTCTCTCTCTCTCTCTCTCTCTCTCTCTCTCTCTCTCGTGCGAAACTTGTATTTAATTGTCTGGGAAACTGTTGTGTGTGTGGGGGGGAAAACTGTTGTGTGTGTGTGGGGAGGTTGTGAGAGAGAGAGAGAGAGAGAGAGAGAGAGAGAGAGAGAGAGAGAGAGAGAGAGAGAGAGAGAGAGAGAGAGAGAGAGAATAATGAAAGCCAGCTAAACCAGCCTCCACTCTTGTACATTTGGGTGAAGATAACTGTAAGTGTTCTCAATGTGGGAGGTTCACAGTAATTGGTGTTGTACTCATTGCCGCCACCACCACCACTACCAGCATCACCACCGCCACTACCAGCATCACTGTCAAATGCGGTAGTGGAGTGGTATCAATAGTAATTGGTCATAGTATACATAATAGTACTTATACATTGCTATCTCTGTTCCTCTTTGTGATGTTGATGTTAGTTTTAGTAGTATTAATAATTAGTAATGATAATAATACGAATAATAATAATAATAATAATAATAATAATAATAATAATAATAGCAGCATTCATTAATTTGTAGAGATCTCCATTGGAAATGTGTGCGTTCTGGTTCTCATAACACAGTTCACTGGCCCCATTCTCGCCGATGATTACTGCTGCCGCAATCTCCATCACTTAACCACTTACTATTATATTACTACCATTGCTATTAATATGCTGCTGCTGCTGTTGCTACTACTACCACTACTACTACTACTACTACTACTACTACTGCTGCTGCTGTTGCTGCTACAACTAATAATGCTATTGCTACAGCCTCCTCTTGCCCTCCACTTTCCTCCATCTTCTTGATGGCACTTCCATCACCATTCCTCAATTCTTGTCACCCAAAGGTTGTCTGACAAACACTTTATAAATGTTTCATAAAATATTTATTGAGCATTTGTTCAAATTTTTAAATACAAAAGTCGATTACATAAAATCTATTAAATTCAACAATATTTTGAAGTTTGAAGGTATCACATTTGATGAGGGGAGCACGTCGGTCCGTATACACACTGTGGCTGTTATGTACAAGTGGGCGCCGTCCACGCCGCGCCGGGCGGGGTGGGGGCGGCTCACCTGCAGCCTGGCGGGCCACACCTGGTCCAGGCGTGAGTGACGGAGGAATGTAGTGACCAGGTGACCTGAGGCCAGTGCCAGGCCACAGCGTGACCCGTCCCCGCTAACGATGGCCGGGAACAGAGGGCCACCCGCAGGGCGCCAGCGTGACCTGTCGTATACTGAACGTTAGGTACAGAGAGCGTCACAACGTCAAGCGTCTGGAGGGCGCGGCGCCGCGGCCACGGAGCCGCTCACCCTGACGCTGGTGCGCTGCGGCACACACGCCGCTACTCAAGCAGTGACTTCCAGTACAGAAAAAAATATATAAATAAATATATACACACCATGTGCCACGCAGTGCAACGACACACACAAACGCACACTCGAGGCGACACACGTCGTGACACACTCGTATGGAGCAACACAAGCCGCTCACCCGCCGCGGCACCAGTGTGAGGGAGTCAACAGGCAGCTGCAGCGCCACCAGCGTGACGCGACGCACGTCCCGCCGTGACGGGCGTGGTGGCGCGGCCTGTCCGTGCTGCTGCCGCACCTGCACGAACGTACATTCACGCACACACCTACATACATACAGACACACACACAACTCCCTCACTGCGGCGGCGAGCAGCTGCGTGACAACGCTCTGAACTTCTCTGAGGTGCAGGATGACTTGGGTGGGGTGAGGTGAGGTGAGGGTGACGGTGGTCCTGTGGTGAAGCTGACTCGAGGAATGCCCCTGTGGGAATGTACAGGTGGGGAGGGAGGGCGGCAGACTGAGTGCCCCACCCGCTGTGGCGCGACACTTAGCCCGTGTGTGTGTGTGTGTGTGTGTGTGTGTGTGTGTGTGTGTGTGTGTGTGTGTGTGTGTGTGTGTGTGTGTACAAAGAGCCAGCTGGTGCAGTACAGTTGCCTGTCGTGAGTACATCGTCCTCACGACCTGGAGTCTCTAAATATTTCATCGGAACAGTCACTTTGTTTCTCGGTGGCGCGTTACAGAACGACACACTAACACGACAGTCATTACCAGACCTTTACAAAACACAATAAATAAACACAGACTCAAGTAATGACGGCCTGGACATGTGTAACAGTACCATACCACCATTTACTCATTTTAACTTTGACAACATATGCACTTCTTCAAGAAAAGAAACACACACAAATAATGGCTTGGCGTACAAACATGTGGAGAACAGAGTGAACAGAATTTGGCGACGAATCGAACCAGCTTGACACACACACGCACACTACTACTACACACACACACAAGCACACACTGGACTAAATGGCGCGTCACGTCGAGGTGGGCGTTGCGTACCCATCTCTATTGGGGAGGGGTGGAGTGTGTGCGACAGAGAACACTATGGCAAGAAGTGGTTGGGGAGAGGGAGGAAGGGAGGAAGGGAGAGAAGGAGGAATACATCAGGATCGGGGGAAGGAAAGCAACGGACGGCCCAACATCGAGATGCTGGAAGGCCGTGGACGGAATCAAACAGCAAAATAATGCTAACGTGTGAAACAAGAGCGACTTCACATGCCTCGCCACACACCTGCACCACGAGAGAGCCAGGCAGGACAGAGGGGCAGGTGTGCTGGAGGTGGCGAGGGGTGGGAGCAAGGGAGGGAGGGAGGGAGGGTGGAGTGGAGAGGAGGGAGAATAAACCAAGAACTGATTCACTAGAAAAATAACTTTACCATCAGGAGCAGCAACAGAGAGATAAGAGGTGGAGGAGGTGGAGAAAGAAAGGAGATGCGAAGGACACGAAGGAGGAAGAGGTGGTGGTGGGTAGGTTAGATTTGATTCATATATACTAGCATATAGCGTGAAGGAAAGGAAGTTAATCACTCAGAGAGAGAGAGAGAGAGAGAGAGAGAGAGAGAGAGAGAGAGAGAGAGAGAGAGAGAGAGAGAGAGAGAGAGAGAGAGAGAGAGAGAGAGAGAGAGAGAGAGAGACTGTTCCATCCGATACAATTCAAAAGAACGAAAGCACACGGGAGGAAAATGACAGAAGATGAAAATAAAAAACCGAGACAGGATAAGGGGAGGTTCATTCACAAGGGAAATAATTATAATGAAGAATTCCGGCAAGTAACGTAGGGAGGTCCTGAGCAGAACAGAGACGCCAATGAACGGGCGAGGCTTACGTCAGCGTTCTCACAAGAGGAGCCCGTCAGAGTACTTGAACCATTCGAGGCAGGAGGGAGTGTGGAGGGGAACAGAAGAGAGAGAGAGAGAGAGAGAGAGAGAGAGAGAGAGAGAGAGAGAGAGAGAGAGAGAGAGAGAGAGAGAGAGAGAGAGAGAGAGAGAGAGAGAGAGAGACGGAGGGGGAAGAAGAAAGAGAAGCACTAGAAAGGGAGGGAGAGAGAGGAAAAGGAAGGAACCAGAGAGAGAGAGAGAGAGAGAGAGAGAGAGAGAGAGAGAGAGAGAGAGAGAGAGAGAGAGAGAGAGAGAGAGAGAGAGAGAGAGAGAGAGAGAGAGAGAGAGAGAGACTGATTCATGTATAGAAAACACCTCAGTAGTGAAAGAGGAGAGGAGAGGGAGGGAGGAAAGGAAGGAGGGAGGGTTAGAGATTAATACATTACAAAGGCATGAATACAAGAGGGAGAGAAAAGGAAAAGGGAGATGGAGGAATGGGGGAGGGAGGGGGAAGGGGAGGGAATGTGGTTGGTTACTGGCCTTCCTTGAGGTTCTCTGTCATTACACTTGATAAAACTACGATCATCTTACATGTGGTGGGGGAGGAGGGGGTGTGGATGGGGGAATGGGGTGTGGATAGGTGGATGGGGATGGGGGGTGACCGGCAGGTGAGGAGGTGACTGGTTGGGCTGAGAGACTGGTAACTGTCATGTCCAGAGAGAGAGAGAGAGAGAGAGAGAGAGAGAGAGAGAGAGAGAGAGAGAGAGAGAGAGAGAGAGAGAGAGAGAGAGAGAGAGAGAGAGAGAGATAAAATGGCAATTTTTACGAAGTTTAAACCACGAAATATTGTAAAGAATAAATGTCACACAATAACAATGATAAGCTTTTGTAATCTTATCTCTCATAAGAAAAAGTAAAAAAAATCAAAATCTTTTCTTTTTCCCATTTTATCAAGACGTGTAGATAAAAAAAATTACTTGTTTTCTTTTAGTTCATTTATTTATTTATTTTTTTAAAAGTTTAGCAAGACTTTTTTGTATGTTAACATTTTAGAGAGAGAACATTTACAAAGAAAAAATAAATAAAACTTCGGCCTTACGACAGTTAATGAAGGAAGACAAAACAGCAAATCAGTAAAATAAAAAGAACAAGAAACTATTATTTTCATCAAAGTAAAAATGCGAGAATGTCAAACTAATTATCATAAAAAATAAAAAAAATATATTCAACTCTGGACTTTGAGTTGTTAGTTGGCTGCAAGTAATTTTGGGAAACATTTATAAAACATTAAATTTAGGCCACTTTTTGCCACTTTCGCAACGAGAGAGAGAGAGAGAGAGAGAGAGAGAGAGAGAGAGAGAGAGAGAGAGAGAGAGAGAGAGAGTCAGCCGTCCAGTGACTAATACTGTGAACCGGCGAGCTTGTAGTGAGGGACTGGTGGGGAGAAGATTGAGCTTGTACCCGTAAAGGAGGAAGGGTGGTGGTGGTAGTGGTGGGAATGGTTGTGGTGGGCAGGGTTAGTGTCAGAACAGGCGGCGGTCCCAGACACATACAGTAAATACATACACACACACGTATACAGGAGCAGCGGCGTCAACAGTAGTAATAATAGCTGTACAGGATTGACAATTGTTATGTTTCTTGTTTTTTTCCTTTCACAAATAAATATCACGTGAATACAAGCCATTCGTTGGGCGGTTGTTAGCCCACACTACGTCATTCTTTACATATACATACAAGGCCACGGAACTCCCTTGGATTGTTAAAGAGTGTCGGCATTAACACACTGACTGTGACTCTCCTCAATAAAATGTTGCATTAATTTTTTTGTGTAATTTGTAATGGCACCATTGACAGCAATACAAGAGTGAATGATGTAATAGTTAAAATATTGCGGTGCTTGTTGTTGTCTAAGATTGTAAAAGAATTAAGAATCAAGACCAGCGTCTCTGTCACCTGTTTTATCATTGTCTCTCTCTGACGCATCTGACAAGACTTGTCGTACCATACTCACGTCACAAATGATCATTTCTAAACAAAGTACAGTGATTTCTTTCACACACACAATTTAACATGTAATCAGCCAGTATATGAACCACGAACTCAAAAACTAAAGAGTATAGGCGACATTTTAAAGTTATAGTTGGCGCTATACTGCAGAGTTATTCCAGATTCGCATTACAGTCAGAGAGAGAGAGAGAGAGAGAGAGAGAGAGAGAGAGAGAGAGAGAGAGAGAGAGAGAGAGAGAGAGAGAGAGAGAGAGAAAAGTCAGACCATCCTCATGGGAGTAATTTGTCCCTAATTGCGAGCTGGTGCGTCAGAGGAGCACAGGGACGCGGCTCTTGTCCAAGGGTCTTCCGTGGCCACCTGGGGTCGCAGGGCGGATGGGGCGAGGCGTGACGTCACTGCCACGCCTCGGGGGTCACGCCGGGGTCAGAGTGCCAGGGATCCATCGTGACCTCCGAAGGGCGGGAGAGGCGGGGGGTGAATGTGAAGGTTTAGCACGAAGGTATTTTCTCTTTGGATCGTGGGACAGTCAGGAACGTGATCGCCGCCGCCAGATTGCGTGAGGCAACAGGAGGTGTGGGGAGTAAGGCGAGGCGGCGGGAAGCTTTAGCACCTGTTCACTGAGGAAACAACGAAGGCGTGATATTTTGAGTCAAAACTGACAAAATATCGAACTAAGGGCACTTACTGAAGTATACGCGGTCTTAACACGAGAAATAAACGTGTTAGTATTTAGTAGTGAGGACTGTGGTGACCTCTAGAGGCCATTAGTATGCGCCGGGGCCGTGGGGTCCTACTCCGTCCCAGAGGCCGGGTGGCGGGGCGCAGCTGGCCCGTGGCCGCCACACACTCATTAAGGCAGAGAACCTGTTCCTCTTCTCATCACAGTTCGGCAACAAATGATTTACGCATGATGATGGTTAGTTTGGAATTTTAAATTTTCGAATGGTTTCACTTAATTTGTATGGCCCGCGCCACAACGAGGGGCGGGGGACAAGGGAGGGGGAGCCTCCCAGGGCCAGGCAGGTGGCTGCTGCCGCCCACCGCCTCCCCGCAGGTGTGGCCACAAGGCTGAGGCAAGGCAGTGCATAATGCGGATTCACATTACATGTAAATTTTTTCAGTAACATTCTAGATGTGTTAGGAGTGTTACGTTATCATTATTAACGAGCATGACGCGCAGGAAGGACAGACCAGTAGCTGCTGTCGCGTCTCTCGACGGGAGTTCTTGTCTCTTCTCTAAGGTTTGGAATGATGCATAAAGATTAAGGAAGCATTGTTATTGGGCGTGGCGGACAGCTCAGACTTCCGTACAGCAGTGCTTCCCAGACACACGGGCGCGACGTGACGGGAATGCCAACATTGTCACCGGGGCAGAGGGCTTTGGGAACACTGTTACCTGTGGAAAACTGTTTATGACTGCAGCAGTGACACTCAGAAGACTAATAAAGGATTAAACATGAAATGTGACGAGAGAAAAAAATAAATAAATAAAGAGTGGGTCAAATGCAACTAGTCTGGGTGGGAAATAAGTAGTCAGAAATAACTATACAGGAGAAACATTTGTAATCAGTGCATTTTGACTAACTGAATGAGACTGAGTGTCCATGAAAAAATATAAGGCAACAATGAAATTTTGACGTGTATAATGCTTGCCTGTTTTGGTAATTTTGAATTGTCATAAAACTGAAATATTGACATACAGGCTGCAGAAGAAAAGAAAATGAAGCATTTAGTTACGTATTTGTTTTCATTTGCCCCCAAATGGAGAAAAATACATGATTTATTCATTAAAAATTATTTAATGCCTGACATCCATGACTTATGTGGCTGGAGACAGAGAGACGTAGCACCCGTGTGTCTGACAGGAAGTGAGGCACACATCCTTGAGAAGCAGTGGTGTACAGCCCCCGCAGAGAGTGTGTGTGTGTGTGTGTGTGTGTGTGTGTGTGTGTGTGTGTGTGTGTGTGTGTGTGTGTGTGCCAGAACCGTCCAGGACACAGCGAGGTTTTTGTAGACACTCAAGGTGACGAGACAGGAGCTTCCACGAGAGGCGCGAAGATCACCGTGAAGTCATCCTGAAGGGAATCATGACAAGGGAATCGTTCATATCATTCGTTCATTCATCACCCCGCACAGCCCCACATGCCCCCCACTTGTGTTCGTGCCTTTAAAGATTCGTGTGTGTGTGTGTGTGTGTGTGTGTGTGTGTGTGTGTGTGTGTGTGTGTATGTGTGTGTGTGTGTGTGTGTGTGTGTGTGTGTGTGTGTGTGTGTGTGTGTGTGTGTTCTAGTGTAGTGAGTGAATTCCCAGTACTGGGTGTCACAGGAGTATGGTCGCCTGACTATGGATCCGTGGCACTCCTCCGGACGGCGGTGAGGTGCCGCCGTTCAGCGCCGCCCTGGCACTGCGTTAACACTGAACATTATCTCATCGTAACTTTTCTGTCATCGGGAAGTGAGTCACCTGATAAGACTGATGACCTTTACGTGTGTGTTTGTTTCCAGGTGGTGGCGGGCGTGGCGCCTGCCAGGCGCTGGGCTGCCCACGCCCACCCACGGACGAAAAAACTGAGAACCTTTCACTACTAGAATGTAACAACATAGACATACCAAGTGAAAAATTCAAAACGATCCATCAATAAGGAACATAAACAACGAATAAAGATTGTCACAGCTCAAGAAAGAAAGAAACACACACACACACACACACACACACACACACACACACACACACACACAAAACCACCTCATTACTGGGAGGGGGGGAGGAGCGGACAGCCAGGGGTTAAGAGGGAGCGGAACTTTTCTTAACTTGTCAAAACTGTTCTAGTATGTATGCAAATTTAGACCTGCATGAAGCAACAGTAGTTTGTTACTCACTGCAGTGTACTGAAGACTGGGGCAGAGGGGCGCAGGACGAGGCGCTGGGGGCCTTGGCCACCCTGCTGCATGACCACCCCACCTGCTGCCGCCCCACCCGTAGTGCACTACTCTTACACCGCCAGCTGACACCTTAAACTTGGCTCCTAATAGACAGAATGAATTTGATATATACTCTATAATATTTACAATAGCCGAGACTTCACCCGACACACACACACACACACACACACACACACACACACACACACACGAGGCCAGCGCAGTGCCCCTCTCGAGGCCTGAATCACTCAGACACAATATCACATTGGTTATCACGGCACTACCTTATATACAAACGTTCAAAGATTTCTGCTGACACTTGTTCACTAACACTAACACCAGACTTTGTAAAGTTGGCATTGATTGGCACCATAATCCCTCTCCAATGTTGCTGGGTAACTAAGACAAGAAGACCTGCGAGGGACTGAACAGTGGAGGCGTAATGGACTGATGCCATTCGTTGTAGTTACTACCATAGAATAAGACGACCTTAAAACAGGAAGTCGTAGCGAGTACTGCGGGAGCAAGCACCTCTCATGGCACGGAGGGCACGTCATGACGCCCCTGGCGGGAGGGTGGCCGCCAGCACTCATGGCACTGGCAGAACAGTCTGACATTGACGAAATGTACAGTTCATGGACACCAGCACAGCGACACACTGGGTTGGGTCTCTAACAGTATACATATAGGAATACTTTTCCCTGACACCCTGAGCAAGTTCTACACGAAGAGTTCTTTACATAGCACAGCCCTAGATAAGTGACACCGCAGAAGCAACATGTGGACAGCACACAGCCAAGGCGATCCGTTCATGGACCAGTGACCAGTTACCTATCTTGACTGAGCCGCCGGCCCGGGAAATTTACCTTGAATGTTCGGTGGGGCTGAGCACCTGCTGAATCTGGGTTGGGGATTGGTTAGGGTGACCTAAGTGTGACAAGCGTCACCGCTTTTGTTTGTGCCACAACCCCAGGTTGAGCACGGACAGGCGGGGCAGCTGCATAATCCTTTCTAGACCCACCGTGGTGATGCGATTGCAGCCGTAGAGGTCAATGCAGTACAGGTTGGTGAGGTGCTCTGCTATGAGTTGCAGCCCCTTGTCCGTGACGCGCACACACTGCCCGATGTTGAGGGTGTCCAGCTCGTGCAGGGTGCGGGCAATGCGCTGAATGCCGTCGTCGCTGATTTGGCAAGCCGAACACGACAGCGACCTCAGCGTGAACAGCCCCTGGGATATGTGAACCAGCGCCTGGTCCCCAATTTTGTCACAGAAGGAGACGTCTAGCGTGGTGATGCACGAGCCTCCCTCAGCCAGGTAAGCAATTCCGATGTCCGAGATGTTGTCGCACGACCTCAAGTTCAGCTCTCGCAGGCTGGGCATCCGGGCCAGGTACTTGAGGCCCGAGTCTGTGATGCTGGCACAGAACGAGAGGTTTATGCTTTTGAGGTTGGGAAGCCCATTGGCGACATGCCTTAGGGCCTCATCCGACAGCTTCTGGCAGTCCTGGAGGCCGAGGTATTCCAGTGCCCTCGTGCCGTCCGCAGCCTCCTGGTGCTGGCCCGCCAGGTAGGCAATACCTTGGTTGCTCACCAGACAGCATGACCTCAGGTTCAGCTCTCTCAGTTTTTTCAGCCCCCACGCCACCAGCAGCAGGCCAGTGTTGGTGATGTAGGAACACCCTCCCAACTCGAGCACCTCCAAGTTTCTCAGCTGCTGAGCGATTTTTCCCAGCGCAGAGTCTGAGATCTGCTTGCAGAGCGAGAGGTTGAGGTGAGTGAGCGAGGGACACTCGTTGGCGAAGGCGTGAGTGAGGCTGATGTCGGAGACGTTGTAGCAGCCGGAGAGGTTGAGGGAGGTAATATTAGGCACCCCGCTGATCACGTCTCTCAGCACCCGCCGTAGCGAGAGCACCTGCACACGGCGAATCCCTCGACACCCCAGCGACTCGAACAAAGACGGGTTGGCCCTGCGCAGGTGGAGCTTTGCCTCTACTCCTCTCCACACGCTCTTATGATAGGCAGCGTCCCGCCAGTTAGCACACACTTGGGCCACACGCCCCTTGTCTTTAACATCCAAGTAACTGAATATAAGCGCCAAGATTTCTGGGTATAAACACGAAATGTGTGTAGTCTGAGTCTGAGTCTGTGGACACGAAGTGTCCACTCCACTGTCCTCCATCTTGACTGGCGAGATACACTCTCCATAGCTGTTGCTTGGACTTCGCCAGTCACGTGAACTTTTACCCAGCCTCCCATTGGCTGGCGACGGTGACGTCGTGCGCGGGATATTTGAACATTGCGAGACAGCGTCGGCATGAGGCAGCCGCGGAGAGAAGGTGAACCTTTCTCACAAACACCTCCAGAGGTTCCACCAGGTGAAAATAGAATGATTCTGGCATTCCCGGCACTGAAGCTCACTGTTCTCACCACCGCACTCACAAGTCGCATCATCCTGCAAGTTAAAATGAAGTTAATATATCCCCAAATAAAAATATAGAAAGTACTATGATTTCCCGACTGAACGAACGTATTGAACTAAAGTTATCGTACAGTGTGGCCGGGCGGCGCGAGGGAGGGAGAGGGACTGGGAGCGGAAGGGAGAGAGGGAGGGAGAAACGTGTGCGGGCTAGAGGGGCGCGGGGCCGAGAGAGGGAGGCCCGGCCCGGCAGAGGCCCTGCCATGCTGGGTCCCTCTTGTTCCCACCAGGAAATGAATTAAATCTATGTGCTAGTATGACTTAGATTCCATTCTGTGCCTTCGTAAATATATTTCCACCCCAAACGGCATTCTTTTTCATTAATGTTAGTATATATAAATAATAAGAAACGTTGCAACTTTTCCGTGTATATTCCGTGTGCGTGCGTGTGCGTCTGTGTGTGTGTGCGTCCGTGTGCGTCTGTGTGTGTGTGTGTGTGTCTTAAAGGTGTCCTGCCCGCACACACCCGCACACACCCGCACACACGGCCGATCTTGGGAGGCGGCACGAACACCCTTCTTGCCCGGAGGAGGGGCCGCGGTGGGGTTGAGAGAGGGTAGTGGAATGTGGGGGAGAGTGGGTAGGGGAGAGAGAGAGAGAGAGAGAGAGAGAGAGAGAGAGAGAGAGAGAGAGAGAGAGAGAGAGAGAGAGAGAATTATATATATATGGGAAGTGAGAAGCTTGCCATATCTTGTGAGACTAAAGGAAAAATAGGAAAGAAAATATTAATTCATTGCCAGTTTCTTATCTTGCTCTTTTTTAGGTGCAGGTGAACTAAAGCAATGATGTCTAAAGGAGAAAAGGAACATACAGACTTTATACTGCCCTCATGCACACAGACATACTATATACGATAGTATATAGTATACTTGTTTACTGTATTTTTTCTCTTTGCTCTAGTTCTCTATAAATCTAATGAATGAATCTAAATTAAGAGTACTGGTGGAATTCGTATAGACGAGTTGTTATAGTAGTAGTAGTAGTAATAGTAGTAGTAGTAGTAGTAGTAGTAGCAGCAGTTTTCATTGCTTAGCTTAGTACCCTAACATCAGTAAAAATAATAATGCTGCGATAGTCATGACAGGAACAGTAATAATAATGATAGCAATAATAATGATGGTGATAATAATGATAGTAACAATAATAAGAGAACTCTGAGAAAGCAATCAGCGATGCAATTACAAATAAACATTGATTAATTAACAAGTGGTGATAAGTGTACCAGAGAGAGAGAGAGAGAGAGAGAGAGAGAGAGAGAGAGAGAGAGAGAGAGAGAGAGAGAGAGAGAGAGAGAGAGAATATTGTAAGATAGTGCGCTGCCAAAAGCAATAATAAATATGAAATCACTCCTTTCCACGTCAGTCCGAAAGGGTGAAAAGGAAAAAGGAAGAACATTATTATATTTGAAAGAGGAAAATGGCAAAAAGACGATGAATGGAACGAGGAGAGAATAGATAAAAGGGATGGGTGGGAATAGAAAAATGAGATGGCTTTTTTTCTTTCCTTCTTTCTTTCTCTTTCTCTCTTTGTTATTACGAAGAAAAGAAGAAAAAAGTTGCAGAAAAGATAACGAAGAGAGGAAAGAGAGTTTTCACATTTTTATTATAATTATGATTAGGGAGACTGATGAATTGATAGACAGATAGATAGATAGATGACAGATAGATGGATTGATAGATAGTTAGACAGATGGATATATAAATATACAAGTAGATAGTTAAGTTCATAGCTACATACACAGATAAAAAGATAGACTGATAGATGATAGATATAGATAGATAGATAAATAGATAGATAGATAGATATATAGATACACACAAGAGCCGTCTGCCCTAAGATATGTTTGAAATTCAAGTCAACATTCCTCTTAAATGTGCTAAAAGATACTGGGTAAGAAAATTTAGTGTGTGTAAAGATAAGAAGTGAGAAAATTACTTCCATCCCCACACATTTACACACACACACACACACACACACACACACACACACACACACACACACACACACACACACACACACACACACCACAAAAGAAGTAGTTAGTTTATATAACATTCTACCTATCTATCAATCAATATATCTATCCATCCATCCATCCATCCATCCATCCATCCATCCATCCATTCATTCATTCATTCATTCATCTATCTACCCACTACCTATCCATCTAGTTACCGATCTATCGACCTACGTTTTTTTTCTTTTAATCTCCTAATGATCTACCTTCATCTATCTGTACCTTCTTATCGCCAGCACCGGAAGGGAGTCGATACTTGGATCACCTGATAGCATCTAAGGTTATCGGAGCTCTTAATTGTGCGGCTTCTGAGAACGGAAACGCTTGTGTGTGTGTGTGTGTGAGTGTATGTGTGTGTGTAACGGAGAAACGGAGAGTTAGCCAGACACACAGGTAAACAAACACTACAGACAAGCAGGTGGAAGAACAGGCAGGCAGACAAACAAAGTGACAGGTAGATAGATAAACAGGCAGACAGGTAGACAGGTAGACAGACAGAGACAGAACAGACATAGACAGGTAGACAGACAAACAGCCGGACAGACAGACACATAAACAGGAAACGCATGAAAGTAAAAAAAAAAAAAAAAAAAAAAAAAGAGAAGAAAAAAAGGAAAGCATAAAAAAATTGAATGAAAACAATTGAGACGAACGAATTATTAAACACAAAGGCCTTGGAAATTAGATTTTGTTCGTATGACCTGTTAAATTTTGTCTTTCTTTATATGTAGTAGTAGTAGTAATAGTAGTAGTAGTAGTAGTAGTAGTAGTAGTAGTAGTAGTAGTAGTAGTAGTAGTAATTGTAGTAGTTGTAGTATTAGTAGTAGTAGTAGCGCAGCAGCAATGTAAGTAATACACACGTCTATTCATCCTATATTCTATTTATATTCTCTTCTGTTCGTATTCACAAACTTATAAATCTAAAACTCATTGAGAAAAAATAGTAGAAATACACAATAATCGTTCTATTTTTACGTGAAAGAAATTATTACGAATGGAAACGTGATATTTGTGTAATGAGTAAAGAAAATGCAACCTTCTTCTTGGAAAGGGAGGGAAGGGAAGGAAGGGAGGAAGGGAGGCAAGGAGGGAGAGAGAGCTAAAGGAAAGGAGGGATATTGAATAGAGGGAAAGAATAAGGAAAGGACTTAAGAGGGACATGGAGGAGTAGGAGGAGGGAAGAGAAAGAGGAGGAGGAGGAGGAGGAGGAGTAGGGGAAAGAGGAGGAGGAGGAGGAGGAGGAGGGAGAAAGGAGGGTGAGGGGAGAGAATGACCGATACGGAGAGAGAGAGAGAGAGAGAGAGAGAGAGAGAGAGAGAGAGAGAGAGAGAGAGAGAGAGAGAGAGAGAGAGAGAGAGAGAGAGAGAAGGAAAGTCCGTGAAGGTGTACTGTGAGTAGGCCTAAGGTTCCTTCCTCCTCCTCCTCCTCCTCCTCCTCTGGACTATAGTAGTGGACGCGCACAATAGAAGTGGCCGTTAGCAAATATTGAAGGTGGGGCAGCGACATTTTCCATGGTGGTGGTGGTGGTGGTGGTGGTGGTGGTGGTGTATGGTGGTGGTGGTGGTGGTGGAATCATTGCGGTGATAATAATGAAGAATAACAACAGCAACTACAACGACTACAACAGCAACAACAACAACAACAACAACAACAACAACAGCAGCAACAAGAGCCAAAGAAGAACATACGAACATGATGACGAAGAAGGAAGAGGAAGAGAAAGAGAGAAGAAGCATGAGAAGTGTTGTGGAGGACGAGAGAAGACAGTGGATGAGGAAGAGGCGGTGGAAAGCGAAGAGGAGGAGGAGTAGGAGGAAGAGGAAGAGGAGGAAGAACACTCACAAGCATCCCTCATTGTCTTTTTGTTTTGTTAAATCTTCCGTGACCTGACCTGACCTGACCTCCCAACCCTCCCTCCCATACACACACACACACACACACACACACACACACACACACACACACACACACACACACACACACACACACACACACGAGGCTTAGGAACTTCTCGCTAAGACTTTTGAAAAGGAATGAATTTGTGAGGAGTATTTCTTCCCCTGTTTATTCATTCATTTGTATATTTATCTATCTATCTATCTGTATGTATGTATGTATGTATGTATGTATGTATGTATGTATGTATGTATGTATGCATGTATGTAACTATGTTTGTTTCTTTTATCTTTCTGCTTATCAATTTATCTATCTATTTATGTTTCTATCTACCTATCTACGACTCCTATAATATTCCTATTTTACTCTCTCTCTCTCTCTCTCTCTCTCTCTCTCTCTCTCTCTCTCTCTCTCTCTCTCTCTCTCTCTCTCTCTCTCTCTCTCTCTCTCTCTCTCTTTCTTCATAGGCAAGTCATGGGCTTTTAAGAATGAATGTGTCATCTTTGTGTGTGTGTGTGTGTGTGTGTGTGTGTGTGTGTGTGTGTGTGTGTGTGTGTGTGTGTGTGTGTGTGTGTGTGTGTGTGTGTGAACTTTTCTTATTGTGTGTTTTTTAGTTTATTTATTTATCTTTTTATTTATTTACATTCTGATATCCTCGTGTGTTTATTTTTGTTGCTTTGTTTTCGTCTTCTTTGTTGCTATTGATGTTGTTGATGTTGCTATTGTAGTAGTAGTAGTAGTAGTAGTGGTAGTAGTAAGTGTTGATGGTGGTGGTCGTGGAGGTGTTTTTGTTTTTTTCTTCCTCCTCCTTTTTTTTCTTTTACTTCTTATTTTCTCTTCCTCCTCCTCCTCCTCCTGTAATTGACGGTCCCAGTATAGCACAAGACAGACGTAGTGGAAATAAATATACCTCTAATAATTACCACATATATTTTTAGACTCTTAAGGGCAGACGCGCAGCTAAATATAAGAGAGAAAATTACCCTTTGCATAAGTACTCGGTATTGAAAGATGTTAGGTAATTCGTATTAACACTAACGTGACTTTGATTCTTTTTTTTTTTTTTTTCAAATGACGCCGCATTTCCCTCATGAGTGAGTTCAAGGAAGACGAAGAGAGTGAGGAAATAGAGTAACGAAGGGTATTGAAGGGAGATTAAGAGGTCACTGGTGTTACTTTTTACTAGTGTTTGGTGTAGTGTGGTTCGGTTAGGTTAGGTTAGGTTTGATTATATTTCATCAGCTTAGTACAGGTTAGGTAGGGCGTAAAGAAATACAGTTGGGAGCACTTTGGAAAGGAGATTTTGAGGTAACTGGTGTTATTTTTTTAGTAGTGGTTCGTGTGGCCTCGTTTAGTTAGGTTAGGTTAGGTTTGGTTAGGTTTGGTTTGGCTTGGTTAGGTTAGGCTGAGTTAAGTTAGATTAGGTTGGCTGTGGTTTGGTTAGCTAAAGTTTGGTTAGTTTCAGTTTGGTGAGGTTAGGTTTCTTTTGGCCTGGCTACGTTGGGTTTGGTTAGGTTAGGTTTAGTTCTGTAAGGCTAGATTAAAGAGTAGGTTATTTTGTTACGTAAGTTAGGATGGCTTATTTTAAGTAATCATTAGTTTATTAATTTATTACATTTGACATTTTCATTGATTTTTAATAATTTCTCTTTCTTTGCAGGTAAATGTGGAAGACAAAACGACGAAGACTAAGAATAATTGAATGTATGAAGGTAAAGTTATGCTCTCTCTCTCTCTCTCTCTCTCTCTCTCTCTCTCTCTCTCTCTCTCTCTCTCTCCCCACAAATCATCAGAATCTGTCATAAAAGAAAAAAACTGATATAAACCCAAATTCTTCCCTCGTCCCATCTCATCCTTCTCTCGCAAAGAAAGAAAGAAGCACAACAAAAAACACGTCGTGGAAGCAAAAGTCACGTTCCTCCCTTCCTGAGTTACCCTAATGCGGTGCTTGTGAAGGAATGTGTACCACGTCTTATGAGGGATTAGCCGCCGTGATGCTAATGCCGATATACTGAGGCTGATGTATTAAATGATAAGACTGCTGCTGTTACTGCTGCTGCTTACATTGGCTACCTGTTTTTGCCTTGACCCCACCTCACTCTTACCTTCCCTCCCTCCTGCACTATACTCAGGTGTTCTCACTTGCTATTTTGTTTACTTCCTAGAGAAAAACAGAGAGGGAAGGAGGAAGGGAGGGTGAGAGAAAAAAAATAGCTCACTTCCCCCTGCATTCTTTTGAGCAATTTTGTCTTTTTTTTTTCTCTCTCTCTCCCTCTCTCACTCTCTCCCCGTCTTTGCTGGTCACTCCGCATTCCATACCCTATCCTCCCCTCCCTCCCTCCCTCATACCTCCCTGCCCATACCTCTTTCCTTTTCTCCCTTTCCTTCCTTCCTTCCCGCGTCCATATTCTCCTTTCCGTTCCCCTTTTCTCCTACCCTTCCTTCTCCTCTTGGCTTTGTTTCTCCGTTGCACCAGTTCTACTTGTTTTATTTTCGCCTTTTCTTCCTCTCCTGCTTCGTTTTCATTCCGTTCCCTGCTTTTCCCTTTCTTCTTTTTTGTTCCCTTTCTTCATTTCGTCCTTTCTATTCATTTTCTCCTCTACTTCCTACCTCTCTCCTTTCCTTTTCTTAGTCCACACTTTTATCATTCTTCTTTTGTTTCTTTCCCTTTCTTTCTTCCATATCTTCCCCTTCCTCCTCCTTATGGCTCTCTCCCTTCCTCCCCTCCTTCCTTACCCTTCGGCTTTTAGATGGTTTTCTCTCCTCCTTCCTTCCATCCTTTCCCCTTCCTCCTCTTCATCTGGTTTTCTCCCTTCCTTCCTGCCTTCCTTTCCTTACCTTCCAACCTTCACTCGACTTTCATTCTCCCTTCCACTTTCCTTCCTTGCGACCCTACCCTTCCCTTTTAGCTTCCTCCATTCCTTCTCTAGGCTCTCTCCCTCCTTCCCCATTAATGAGGGAACTACTTAGGCTTCGCACGCCTCACAATGGCCGGCGGGGGAGCCTGGCAATAGTTCACCTGGAGGCAAGGGGCGGCAGAAAGTGTGTATGAGAGGTATGAAAAGCTTATATTCTCGCCCCGTCTGGAAGGAAGGTGCTATGGGGAGAGTGGAGACAAAGAGGCCCAGAGAGAGAGAGAGAGAGAGAGAGAGAGAGAGTGTGTGTGTGTGTGTGTGTGTGTGTGTGTTTGTATACCTGCCTTACCCAGTGGTATGGTATTTTCTCCTCTTCCTTCTCCTCCTCCTTCTCCTCCTCCTCCTCCTCCTCCTCCTCTTCTCTCTCGCTTTCCGACTCTAAAATGGTGTTACCTTCTTTACTGCCTTACTACTACTACTACTACTACTACTACTACTACTACTACGAAATGAGGCAAGGCTGGGACAGGACAGGAAAAAAACGTAACAGGACAGTCATATACAAGAAAAATGGCGAATGAATGTGACTGAACATGGAATATCTAGACAGAGAAACTAAAACACATGTGAATAAGTTCTTAGAGGCAGTAATCAGGACAGGACGAGAAGTAGTGAGTTGAAGCTTGATGAAGTTAAATTTAAAAATATAATACGAAGAAATTGTATAAAAGATAGAGTGACAGATGAATGGAATAAGCTCAGTTATTAGGTAATTAACATAAATATCAACACGAAACCTTAGAACAAATTTTATTAATAGACAATGATGTTAACCGGACACGGGACAAGTACGTATGATACATTGCAAGCAGTATATGACCTGTATAACATCAAAATATGCGGAGATAAGTTTGCTATACTTAGTTTCAGTGAAGTAAAATCTAAAATACCACTGCTATATAATATTCAATCCAATTTCACAAACCAACACAAGCAAACCTGACACTTTGCAAACACAACACAAGAACCGCCACTGGTATCCCCTACTAACAGGAGGAACAGGTGCTGGAAGAGAAGTGCGAATGGAACAGAATGGCATGAAGGAAGACAGAGGGATGAGACACTGCAGGACGGGACATGGGTGAATGAGGAGGCTGGAAAAGGATACAACAGGAAGTAGAACGAGGCAAGGACGGGTGGGGTAGGATGGGAAGGGATGGCTGGGATGGGGTGGAATGAAGCGAGGCTGGACGGGGTGGGCCTTGGTGGGATTGTCTGGGGTGGCAATGGGGGTGGGATGAGGGTTGGTTGAGGGTGAGGTGGTAGGGGAGGGGGGCGGGGCGGGACGGGGCGGGGCAGGGCAGGATAGAAGGGCCGCCGGTTTTCTAGCGAACGGTTCCTCTCCTCGTTATGTCAGAGAGAGAGAGAGAGAGAGAGAGAGAGAGAGAGAGAGAGAGAGAGAGAGAGAGAGAGAGAGAGAGAGACTAAAGGCATTTTCACATTTTAACGTATCCATAATAAAATTTCCCCTATTTAATTATTATTACTATTATTATTATTATTATTATTATTATTATTATTATTATTATTATTATTATTATTATCACCACCACCACCACCACCACCACCACTACCACCACCATCACCATCATCAGCATCGTCATCATTATTCCGTCATTTTAATTAAACTGCCTCTCTTATTGACGACTAACCCCTTCCCTTCCCATCCTTTCCCTTCCGTTCCCTTTCCTTCCCATCCCTTCCACCGCCTCCCTGTCCCTGCAAGTCTCCAAGCAGCCCTGCAGTCCCTGTCACTCTCCTTGCACCCTTCACCACCATCCTTCCTCCCGTATCATTCCTGGCACACTGTATGTCCCTTTACTCTTTTACTGGCATCCTTTGGCACTCCTTCTTGGCACTCCCTGGCTCCTTTTACCTCTCCTCTGCTGCTCTTATCGTTTCTGGTATTAAAGTAACAACAACAACAACAACAACAACAACAACAACAACAACAATAACACTAACAACAACAATGACAATGAGTTTAGTTCAAGTTCACATAACAGCAAAGAAATTTCAACATAAAAGAATGGTAATAAATAGATAGATGAAAAAGAAGCCGGATAAAAAAATAAGAAAATAATATAAACAAACAAAAAATACATACAAGAAAAATATAACGAAATGAAAATATTCTATGGTAGTCCTTTACCAACCCTGGCGCACCACTGCCACCGCCCCAGCCGCTTCCTGCTGTGATGTCTTGACCCTGTGGTATATATGTATAGCAGGGTTATGTGGTAGACCTGGTAGAGTAACGGAATGTGGTATATAGTAGCAGTTTGATGGTGTGGCGGTGTTGTGGTGGTAGTGTAGCAAATAGTATGTAGTAGTAGTAGTAGTAGTAGTAGTAGGAGTGTGGTGGTGTCATGGTGGTAGAGCAGTTGTAATATTATTGTTGTAATGGTATTGTGTGGTAGTGTGATAGTGTGGTAGTGGTAGTCTGGTAGTGGTATTGTAGTCGTGGTAGTGGTAGTATGGTAGTGATAGTGTGGTAGTTGGTAGTGTGGTAGTGGTAGTATGGTAGTGGTAGTGGTAGTGTGGTAGTCAAGTAGTGGTAGTGTGGTGGAGTGCAGGTGAGGAGCGGTAGACGGGACCTTGGAATATTACGTCCAGCCGCCCGGCACTGGACCAGACGAGAGAGAGAGAGAGAGAGAGAGAGAGAGAGAGAGAGACGATGGGAAGGAGGAGGGATGTCGAGCTCAAGTTGCCAGGGTACGAGAACGCCTGGAAACACACACACACACACACACACACACACACACACACTCTCTCTCTCTCTCTCTCTCTCTCTCTCTCTCTCTCTCTCTCATCTCTCTCTCTCTCTCTCTCTCTCCCCGTTCTTGAAAGTGGCACGGCCTTAGTTGGAATTCTTGAGGGAGGCCTTGGTGATGGTGGTGGTGGTGGTGGTGGTGGCTGAGAATTTCACAGGAATTAATCGAAATGAAACAGCAGAACAGCGAGCGACTATCAAGATTCCTCAGAGCTCAGCCTATACACGTGAACAATTCTAAATTCCTTATAGCTTCTTGGAATACTCGTAAGTCATATTAGTCTCGAGTTTCATCATATAGTTTAATCATAAGGTACTAACATAACGTACTGTACAGCTAGCTTGACCTTGTAGCGAGTTCGACAGTATTGGACAGGCAGGAGAAGGAGGAGGAGGAGGAGGAGGTGGGTGGGTAGGTGGCAGAGTGGTCAGTGGCGACGGTCAGTGGTGAAGTTCCCGGCCCGTGTTGTGCCGCCCTCGACCTGCTGATTTTTCGTCCTCCAGCGACTGGTTTAAATGCACCCACATGCTGCAGACGCTCAGAACATCGGCCAAGACTCCGCACAAGAGGAGGGAGCTGCGGGACGGGATAGGGTGTAACTTTGGATCTTCGTTAGGCATATGTAACTATTAAGAAATGGTGTTTTTATATTTCATCAGCGTATCTTAGAAACATACTGTAATCTTAATCAATAAAACGAAGCACTTTTCAGACCTTGAGTTAGAAATGGCTTCCTCTTATCTTTAAAGTAGACGCACGTAAGGTATATGCTACTATTATTAAGAAATGCTGTCTCTTCATTTCACCTGCTGATGCCAACTTAGAAAGGTAATCTAAATCAATAAAGGGAGACACTATTTCAGATCTTAAGCTCGAAATTTTCTCTTATGACGCAGTTCAGATTAACGTACAAATGTTTACCTTCCTTGTCAAAGTCATCACACACACTTTACTATGAAATTTCCTTAGTTAACGTTTGCGATTTATAGAAAAAAACTGCTGAAGTCCCTTTTCCCTCCCTTACACCCTCAGCCAGGCCTCAACACCCCTGCCTCTTCCTCTCCTCTTCCATATACGACCATGTGTATATTCGTAGTACATAACCTTTACCTAGCTCATACCCTCCTCCTCCTCCTCCTCCTCCTCCTCCTCCTCCTCCTCCTCCTCCTCCTTCTCCTATTCCTCCTCCTCTTCCTCCTCCGGCGCCCTATCATGTTTCTTGCTTTGTTCGGCTTGACGGAGGGGCGTACGTAAGACTGACGGGGGAGGGTGTGCCTAGCAGGGCGTGCATGGTGTAGTATGGGTGTGTATGGCGCGGATTTCAAGTGTAATTGAGTGTGGCTTGATCTGATGCGTGTGTGGGTGGGGTTGGGTGTGAAGGGAAGGGTGGGCGTGGGTTGTGTGTGGTGGTGGGCGTGTAAGTGACGTGGTTGTAGGCTGGTGCGGGTGGTGCGTGCCTGGTGTTGATGTGGGGTGTGGGTGGGTGACGGGGCGTAATCCAGTGTGACGCCGGCCTTTCGTGACGTGGTTTAGTAAATCTGGGCGTCACACTACACCACCTACAGACAGCGTAAATAAGATAAATCGTGCTTCATTTTAGCATAATTCTCTCTCTCTCTCTCTCTCTCTCTCTCTCTCTCTCTCTCTCTCTCTCTCTCTCTCTCTCTCTCTCTCTCTCTCACGTGCAGTACAAAATTTGAAGGACAAAGTCCAGTTTTTTTGTTGGTCTGTCTATTGATGTTAATAATGCTGTAGTAGTAGAAGCAGCAGCAGCACCAGGAACAACACAGGCAGCAGCAGCAGCAGCAGCAGTAGTAGTAGTAGTAGTAGTAGTAGTAGTAGTAGTAATGGATGTCGTAGTAGTAGTAGCTGTTGTTGTTATAGAAGTAGCTGTTGTTGTAGTTGTAAGAGTAGTAGTAGTAGTAGTGGTAGTTGTAGTAGTAATAGTAGTAGTAGTAACAGTAGTAGTAAGTCGCTGCTGTTATAATATTACTAGAAATCATAACAATAATATATATATACTAATAGAAGTAGCAGTATTCTGACCTCAGACAAATGGCTGTTTCGTGTGCTGAGATAGTATGAGTGTGGTATGTGGTCCGTCCGTCACGTCGTCACACTGTCACCTCGCTAGCAAGCCTTCATCTCGAACATACTTGCTCACTAAAGACCTTTACTTGAACACCATTATTTAACTACATCAAGTCAATAAAAGATTGCAAGGGCATGCTTTTGACGGGGACTTCCAAGTATAGGCTTGATGGCTTCTTGCAGCTTCCCTCCTTATGATTACAAAGGATATAGAACAATAGACTCTTAAGCTCTTTCTAGGCTGCTTCATTACATTTCATTAACCACCAGCGGAGGAAATAGGATAAGGCACTACAGAAGAAGGCTCCTTCCTACTCACCCATTCATCAGTCTAACCTTGTTCATTTTCCTTGACTATCCGAACGAAAAGGAAAAGGAAAAAAAAAGTAAAGATGAGTTTAACACATGTCTTTCTCCAGTAGGATAGGGTAGTATAGCAGAAGGCTCCTCCCCACTCACCCATTCTTCAGTGTAACCTTGCTCATTCCCCTTGACTCTCCCAACCAAAAGAGAAAGAAAAAAAAAATCTAGCGCATGTCTTTCTCCTTCATTTTAGTATGATTGACTTAACCTCTAACTCCCTTTGACTCAAAAGACAAATGATCTTCTAACAACAGGCTTGACTTGGACGACCACTGGCACGGACTGCGTACTTATGCGTAGAAAAGAGAAAAATAGGTTCTAAAAAGTACTTTATGCTTTGTGTCGAGGTGGTTATAGGGTAAGCGGTGACGTGAAAGGGTCAGAGGAGGGGTGTTGAGTTGGCGAGATGCGAGGGGTCACCTCAAGTGTTGTCCTCGGCAAGGGTGTGTCTCAGCTGGGTCTGGATCTCTCGGCAGGCTGAGAATTGCGTAGAAAAGAGGACACATACACACACACACACTCACTCTCTCTCTCTCTCTCTCTCTCTCTCTCTCTCTCTCTCTCTCTCTCTCTCTCTCTCTCTCTCTCTCTCTCTCTCTCTCTCATATACACTAACGATAAAACAAAGATTAGACAAAAAGGAACGCAAGAAACAAGCAGGCATTTGGACGTGAAATCAGACAAGTAGATAGATACACAAACAGGTACACAGCCAGTTGAACGTGCAATCAGATAGGCTGGTAGAGGGAAAAGCAGGTAGTTAGGAAGGTCAGACAGGTATAGATAGGTAGACAGACACGTAGAAAGAAAAACAAGTACTGTACATGGGAAGTCAGGCAAACGGACAAAGAAATCATGCAGGCAAGTAAGCGAACAAACAGGAAAACAGATAAACAGATTAAGGAAGTTATTTTTTTATTACCCACCAAGAAAACAGAGAGGCAGATAGAGATACAAACACATGGATAAACACACACATACACACACACTCACACACACACACACACACACACACACACACACACACACACACACACACACACACACACACACACACACACACACATACAAACAAATTAGATAGGTACCTTCGATATCATATTCATAATAAATCCTTCTATCACAAATGGGAACTTGTTTAAGGACAGATGTGAATATCAAAGCTGCCAGCCAAACTGTTATCTATTCCTCTCGACAGCTGAAAATCTTGCTGCTTTTGCCTTATTTTGAATAGGAAAACATACAAGAGTAACTTTAAACGGCTAACATGTTAATGAAAAATGTTTGTGTGTGCCGCCGCTTGTAGATACGAGTACATTTATATTTTGACTGGGCTTCCTAAAAGATACGTTAGTCCTTATATTCTCACTGGCCTCCTTATTCTTCCTATTGGGTTTATGGAATATTTTTTGGATGAGGACGTGAGTAATGGTAATTGCACCTGACGCCTTACCTTGCCTGCCTTTACGAGGGTTCCGAGGCTGATAAGGTGATAACGTATTTTTGAAATGTGTCACCTGATAACTTGTGTACAAATTTATGATAAAATACGACGTTGTGACTTTGTTATTAATCTGTTTCTCCAGTTGTGAATTCTCTCTCTCTCTCTCTCTCTCTCTCTCTCTCTCTCTCTCTCTCTCTCTCTCTCTCTCTCTCTCTCTCCGATGAGCAGTTTTACCTTATCTCCCCCTTCTAATCATATTTCGTTCACCTGTACAGAATTCGGGTTACTTCTACGAATAAAACAGGGATATTTCTCACTGGGAAAATTCTGGTCGTAAAATGTTATGGATATCAGACTGAAAATGCTAATGTTTGGTAGGGTGTCGCGTCAGTGCATTTACGAATTTTCATTTATGTATCTTGATGTGTTTTGTTTGATGGTGGTAAACATTGACTGGAAATATTAGTTTTGTTAGTTCTGCAATAATTGATTAGGTGCATATTCGTAAAGATAGTAGTAATAGTGCTAGTAATAGTAGTAGTAGTAGTAGTATTTTGTAGTAATAGTTAGTAGTAGTAGTAGTAGTAGTAGTAGTAGTAGTAATAACAGCGACTGTGGCAACAACTGTAAGACTACTACTACTACTACTACTACTACTACTACTACTACTACTTCAACCACCACCACCACCACCAGCACCACCACCACTTTTCCTAATCCTACTACTACTACTGATATAAAATGTAACCCTAAAATTTTGATAATAACAACGATA
>NC_087155.1:16179191-16189191 GCF_035594125.1 Scylla paramamosain | reverse complement strand
CTCTCTCTCTCTCTCTCTCTCTCTCTCTCTCTCTCTCTCTCTCTCTCTCTCTCTCTCTCTCTCTCTCTCTCTCTCTCTCTCTCTCTCTCTCTCTCTCTCTCTCTCTCTCTCTCTCTCTCAAGGGTGCATGGTAAGTAGCAAGGTCTGGCAAAACGAGCTTAGCCTTGTGTGTGTGTGTGTGTGTGTGTGTGTGTGTGTAGTAGCAGTAGTAGTGGTAGTAGTAGTAGTAGTAGTAGTACAGGAACAATAATAACAGCAAGAGCATACTTATAGTAATAGTATTGGTAAGTCATAGTAGTAGTAGTAGTATTAGCTAGTAGTAGTAGTAGTAGTAGTAGTAGTAGTAGTAGTAGTAGTAGCAGTAGCAGTAGCAGCATCAAAACAGCAGCATCAACAGCAGTAGTAATTAGTAGTAGTTGTAACAGTAGCAGAAGTAGTAGCAGTAGTAGTAGTAGTAGTAGTAGTAGTAGTAGTAGTAGTATTGGCATGCAGTATTTTAGTGTATTCCGCACTGGCACGATGGTCGTCAGACAACAAAGTATTTCACGTGGTATTGGAATATTTCACCAGACAAAGGATTCACATTCACGTCAAATAATCGGATGGATAATTATTGTTGCTTTGTTAGAAATAATTACATATTTGACTGCTGACTTCAATTAGGACACGGGAAGAGAGAGAGAGAGAGAGAGAGAGAGAGAGAGAGAGAGAGAGAGAGAGAGAGAGAGAGAGAGACCAACCGACTGACCAACCAACAAACAGACATGCAGACAGAAAGAGACAAGCTTCCATCAACTAATCCAACTCATATACCAAGAAGTCAGTAAATCACACCTTAAAATGAAAACTAATAGTAGCTCTCGTCTCTTTTGACATAAATACACAGCACGAAAGGCAGCTTATTGTTAATACATGAAACTTGCTTAATAGGTGTAATATAAAAAGCAGAACATGTATATTTTGCTTCTGTACTATATACACACCTACTTAATATTAATGGCGTATAGAATAAAAAGAAGAATATATACTTCACTTTCTTTAACGTTAGAGAAAATAGATTATGAACGTAAGAGCATAAAATTTGAGAAACTGCAAGAAATCATCAGGCCTACACGTGGCAGTCACTGTATAAAACATGCCTATGTATTTCCACTTATCATCCGTATCATTAAATTCATCTGATCTTCTAAATCACCCTCTCGACTCAGCACTAACATGAATTACCACTGTTTTTCCCCCTGAGTTTTCCCCACAGCACTAATTCCATTCCTTAGTTCAACCTAATAATGTCAAATCCGACTGGGAAAACGTAAGCTGGTAGACATACTCGTACATAATCACTGGGGTTTGTAGGACAGGTATGATGGTCAGGTGCACTATTAATCACCTGTACCTAATTTATTAAGGCATAGAACAGACACTTTTCCTTTAATTTTGGAGAATCCCTTAGGAAAATGACACCTAAGTAGCCTGCCCGCCTCTCTCTCTCTCTCTCTCTGCCCTTTACCAGAGCCCCTCTTACATAAAAATGAATATAAAAAAAAACAGGCACTCACCATCTGTATATCCCTGGAGGTATTAATAATATACGTTAAGAGCATCACAAATGTATTGCTATATATTTGCACCAGGTATTCACATTAGATTCATAATATTCATATAAGTTTTTTTTTGAATGGAGAGCAACTTACATTTTCTCTCATATTAGTTTTAGTAGAAATTAGAGTGATTTTGTATTTGAGCAGAGAGAGAGAGAGAGAGAGAGAGAGAGAGAGAGAGAGAGAGAGAGAGAGAGAGAGAGAGAGAGAGGTCTGATAGTGTTACGTTTATCTTGTCTGCCTGTCTATATCTATCATTGTGTCTGTCAGTCATGTCATGTATCTCGTTCTGATCATCTTTCTTTCTCCCTCTTTCTTTTTTTCTTTCTTTCTCTCTCTCTCTCTCTCTTTCTCTTTCTTTCTCTTCTCCCTCCTTTCTCCTTTCTCATTTCTCCAACGCATTCTTCTAAGTTTTTTCCCCTTTCTCTTTTCTGTTCTTCTCACGTGTTCCTTCATCTATTCTTTCTATACCTTTTATTTCTGTGTATATCTACTATTTTGTCTGTCTTTTTTTTCCTTATGAATCTCTGTCTTTTCTCTCTGTATGTGTGTGTCTTCTCTCTCTCTCTCTCTCTCTCTCTCTCTCTCTCTCTCTCTCTCTCTCTCTCTCTCTCTCTCTCTCTCTCTCTCTGTGTCTATTCTTATTTACCTGTTTGTGTGCTTATGTCCTTCTATCTGTCTGTTTCATCTATCCATTCGTTTGTCTGTCATGTGTGTGTGTGTGTGTGTGTGTGTGTGTGTGTGTGTGTGTGTGTGGGATTTGCGTAAGGCCAACTTCTGGAGGATGGGGAGAGAAGGAGGCGGTCAGTCGAGTGAGGTCGAAGGGAAAAAGGGAAGGGAGGGGAAGGTTATGGTGAAGGAGAAAGTACTATACGCTATGGGAGGGTGAGGTAGTCAAGGGAAGAGGAGGGATGTCTATAGAGAAAGGGACTGGGAAGGGAAACACAGAGGAACACTAAGGAAGAACAAGGAGTGGTAGTTGGCTGGATCTGGTGAGGCTGGGACGAAAACTTCTAGAATATAATCTAAGCTGAGAGAATTAGGTTAGTAATGACAAAGGCAGGAGTTGGAGTAACGGGAGAGAGTGATGAAATAGAGGAAAAGAAAGAGGAGGTGGAGAAATTAGATAAAGAAAGCAGCGGTGGATAATAAAGGAAAGGAAGGGAGTAAGGAGAGGGAAAGAAGGAAGAAAGAAAAGTAGAAGAGATTAGGAAGGGAGAGGGAAAGGGAAAAAGGAAGATAAGAGAGAGAGAGAGAGAGAGAGAGAGAGAGAGAGAGAGAGAGAGAGAGAGAGAGAGAGAGAGAGAGAGAGAGGCGTAACGTGTCTGTTTTTACCATGACTGTTCCCTTTTCTTTTTTTTTCTTTTTTTGTTGACCTTGCTCTGTTTATCAACTTTTTTTTATTTCCTCGTTGTGTATTCGTGTTCGTTTTGTTGTTTGTTTGCTTTATTTGTTTCGTTTATTTTTTCTTTATCTTTCTTGTTTCTTGGCACTCATGTTTTCATTCTGTGTTTGTTTACTTGTTAGTTTACGTAATTTATTTTTTACTTGTTTGTTTGCTTTGTATGCTTAATGATATGTTGGTTTATCTTTTTTTTATTTCCTGCTTTCTTTCTTTCTTTTTACTCTTACTTTTCTTTGCTTTGGTCTTCGCTATTTTTTTTTTCTGTATTTCTGATCATTACATTTTTTGGCTGTATAATTTTCCATATAATGATTAAATATTTACTGACAAACAAGAGGAAAATAGTGACGCGATATTGTAGTGAAAGAAAAAAAAAAGGTATATGACTGTAATGATAATGATGATGATGATGATGATGATGATGATCTTGATGATGATGATGATAATGAAGATAATGATGATAATGATGAGGATGAAATTCACGAAAGGCAAAAGGAAGGAGAGAGAGAGAGAGAGAGAGAGAGAGAGAGAGAGAGAGAGAGAGAGAGAGAGAGAGAGAGAGAGAGAGAGAGAGAGAGTTAAAAAAGGAAATGAGGAAAGTTTTATGCTAAAGTTTTACTCAGATTAATTATTAAACTTAATTACTGGCAAAGTTCCCTCCATGGATTTTTTTAAATATTCTTTTTTATTTACAGATGAAAAGATTCTTTGCTTGCTTTTATGGATTCAAATTTTCACTCACACATACACACACACACACATACACACACACACACACACACACACACACACACACACACACACACACACACACACACACACACACACACACACACACACACACACACACACACACACACACACACACACACACCCTTCTAGATTAGACTTACCTTTAAGATTAATGTTAAATATTTCCCCACCCTCTTTGTACATTTTCAGTTTGTTAACTGCCTAAATAATAAACCGTTTATTATTATTATTATTATTATTATTATTATTATTATTATTATTATTATTATTATTATTATTATTATTATTATTATTATTATTATTATTATTATTATCACACACACACACACACACACACACACACACACACACACACACACACACACACACACACACACACACACACACACAGTTCTTTGATCGTCATTCATTTGTTGTTGTTTTTATTGTTGTTATGCTACTACTACTACTACTACTACTACTACTACTACTACTACTACTATTATTGCTACTACTACTACTACGACTACTACTTCTTCTTCTTCTTCTTCTTCTTCTTCTTCTTCTTCTTCTTCTTCTTCTTCTTCTTCTTCTTCTTCTTCTTCTTCTTTCTCTTCTTCATCACCATCCTTCTCCTTCTTCCTTCTTTGTCCTTCTTATTAAATTACACTTCTTTCTCTTCCTTTCAAAGTGGAAGTTTCTTGGGACCAAAGTTTTTTTTCTTTTTTTTTTCTTTTTTATTTATTTAATTTTTTTCCAAAGTACTTTTTTCTTACCCCTTTCCATTTTCTTTACTCAGAGTGGCAACAACGCTTATTGATTTTGACCTGTTCCTATCCCAACACTTTCCCTAGAGAGAGAGAGAGAGAGAGAGAGAGAGAGAGAGAGAGAGAGAGAGAGAGAGAGAGAGAGAGAGAGAGAGAGAGAGAGAGAGAGAATATTGTAAAATAGTGCACTGTCAAAGGGAATGATAAATATGAAATCACTCCTTTCCACAAAAGAATAAAGAAGAAAGGGTTGTGAAGAGAGAGAGAGAGAGAGAGAGAGAGAGAGAGAGAGAGAGAGAGAGAGAGAGAGAGAGAGAGAGAGAGAGAGAGACTGGGAGGGGTACTAAGGGTAACTTATGAAATGGCTGAAAATGAAGGCTGAAAAACATGGATGGCTGCGGAAAAAAAAAATGATAAGGTGGATTAGTGATGAATTTCACGTGCTGTAGCTGCCTGGCGGATGAGATTTAAAGGGATCACAAAGGATTACAAAGGATAACAAATAGCAGCAGCTCCCTTTGCCGCTGTGGTTGCCCTTTGTTAACCCTTGTGGCACTAAAAAATTGTTTGCATGGACAGAGAGAGAGAGAGAGAGAGAGAGAGAGAGAGAGAGAGAGAGAGAGAGAGAGAGAGAGAGAGAGAGAGAATTAGGAGGTTATTTTTGTCACTTTTTGGTTACAGAAATATTTAAAAGAGGGAGAGAGAGAGAGAGAGAGAGAGAGAGAGAGAGAGAGAGAGAGAGAGAGAGAGAGAGAGAGAGAGAGAGAGAGAGAGAGAGAGTTGGTTTTCTACTACTTAAAAACTGCATAGCAAAAGTAGCTACCTAAAAAAAAGAGTTGATGGTAATTTACTTAAAGAAAAAAATCAAGAAAAAAAAAGAATTAAAAGTATTTGAGATGAGACACCAGAACGTTTGAAATTACGGACGCTGGACACACGAACAACCATCCAAACCATCCACACACCATCCAGACATACATAACCACCACTTGCATAGGTCGTACGTACATACATTTGCAAGACATATCACCATTGCCATGTAACCCAACCCGGCTGAGATTAAATAATGACCTTGAAAAATGGAAGGTTTGGGAAGGAGTGGGTTAGTGGGTGTGGACTGCGGGGAGAGGTGGGGTGGTGGTGGGGGTGTGGATGATGTGGGGTCGACGTGGGTGGTCTGAGGGTGGGGTGAGGGTGGACTAAGAGAGGGCTGAGGGTGGGGTAACAGTGGGTGGGTCTGAGTGGGCGGGTCTGGGTGGGTCAGGGTGGGTAGGTGAAGGGTTGGCGTGATATACTCAGCCCACCTGGTCTGCGGTCATCCCACGAGAGCCGACAGGCAGGTACAGCTGACAGGTAACAGAGAGAGAGAGAGAGAGAGAGAGAGAGAGAGAGAGAGAGAGAGAGAGAGAGAGAGAGAGAGAGAGAGAGAGAGAGAGAGATGGGGGGGGACAGACAGACAGGTAATGAATAAGTGGTAATATAATAAAAAAAAAAAAGATGACGGACAGAAAGACAAAAAAAAAATAATAATAAGGTGACACAGACAAACAGACAGACAGATAAACCGACAGGCAGAGACAAAAGGATGAGAGACATAAGAGACAGACAGAGGCAGGAAGACAAGCACAAAGAGAAATAGATAAGCAAACAGACAGACAGACATACACAGGCAAGCATACAGTCAGACAAAACGAAAAAAAAAAAAGATAAATTAAAACAAAACATCATAAAATTAAAAGAATAAGAATAAACAAGAAATAAAAAAAAAAACACACACACACAGAATAAGAGAAACAAAATAAAAGGAAAACGAAACCAAGTAACATTTGAACAGAAAAAGAAAAAAAAATCATTCTGACAAAACGAAAAAAAAGAAAAAAAAAGAAAAACCAAATAAATAAACCAAACTTGTACACGTATAATAATTATCACGTCCATTTATTTTAGCGTAACAAATGTGTGTGTGTGTGTGTGTGTGTGTGTGTGTGTGTGTGTGTGTGTGTGTGTGTGTGTGTGTGTGTGTGTGTGTGTGTGTGTGTGTGTGTGTGTGTGTGTGTGTGTTCGCCGCCCCTTTCAGAAACCAAGGTCGGGAGGGGTGATGGGGGGGATGTTTTTATTGTTCTGCAGGTTGAGGGGGCGAGGGTGAGGGGTGAAGGATGAATGGGGGTGAGGGAGAGGGAGGGAGAGGGAGAGGAAGAGGGAGAGGAAGAAGGAGAGAGAGAGGGAGAGGGGGAGGTGGAGAAGGAAGAGGTTTTTGAGATGAGTGATGATAAGGGAGGTGTGTGATGGGGGAAAGAGAGAGAGAGAGAGAGAGAGAGAGAGAGAGAGAGAGAGAGAGAGAGAGAGAGAGAGAGAGAGAGAGAGAGAGAGAGAGAGAGAGAGGGCATAATTAAAGGAAGGGAAGAGGAATGTGAGTGAATAGGGAGAGTATATAGGAGGAAACTTTTCACAAATTACCGTCATTAAGGAAAAGTTTGAATGCCAATGGAAAAAAATATATAAATAATAATAATAATAATAATAATGATAATAATAATAATAATAATAATAATAATAATAATCAGTTTCTCAAAGTTAAAAATATCTTTATTAATATTTCTTCATCACGGACTACTGAGGAAAGAAGAGCAGGAGGAGAAGGAGGAGGAGTAGATGGAGGAGGAGGAGAAGGAGGAGGAGAAGAAGGAACAGGAGGAGGAGGAGGGGAAGGAGGAGGAGAAGGAGGAACCCAAAAGTTGATAGTGATAGAAGAGAAAGAGAGAAGAAAATATCTCAAGCAGAAATGAGAAGAAGAAAGAGAAGATACACAGAAGCTGCAGAAGGAGGAAGGAACAGAAGGAAAAAATGAAGAAAAATAAGGAGGAGGAGGAGGAGGAGGAAGAAGAGAAGGAGGAGGAATCAAGTGCCTCGTTCGAAGAGTGCGATGAGGAAGGACGCTAATGATATCCAAGGAAGAGGAGGAGAGGAAGAGGATGAGGAAGAAGAGGAGGAGGAGGAGGAAAAGGAAGAGGAGCAGGAGGAGGAGGAGGAGGAGGAGGAAAAGGAAGAGGAGCAGGAGGAGGAGGAGGAGGACGTGATGGTGCTGGTGGTGGCGGACGTGAATCTCCTCCTTTTCTTCCTCCTCCTCCTCCTCCTCCTCCTCCTCCTCCTCCTCCTCCTTCTCCTCCTCCTCTCCACTCTTCACATTTTCCTTTTCCCTCCCGCCCTTTTTCTATCTTCTCTTCCCGCACCCACTTCCCTCTTCTGCCCTCCCTCTCTCCCCTTCTTCCTTTTCCCGCTGACCTTTATGGAGGGGGAGGGGGCGAGAAGGGAGAGGAAAGGGCAAATGGAGAGAGAAGGAAAGAAAATATATATTACTTACTTCCTTTCTTTTTTTTCCTTCTCTTCTTTTTCTTCTTCTCTTCCCTCTTAGTTCGTCTATTTTCCTGTCTTGTCTTGCTTAATTTTCTTCCTTCTTTTCTTCCTTTCCATTCCTTTTCTTCCCTTTTTTATCTTTTCTTTCATTATCCTTCTTTTTTCTTCTTCCTTTCATCTCTCTCCTTCACTTTTCTTCTCTTTATCCTTTTCTTAATCTTTCCTATTTTCATTTTCTTCCTTTCTCTCTCTTTTCTTTCTATTCTGTTTTCTTGCCCTTGTCCTTATCTCCTTTTCTTTATTCTTTCTCTTCCCATCCTTCCCTTTCTGTTACCTTCGCTTTGATTATCTTCTCTTCCTTCCCAATTCTTTCTGTTCCCTTTCCTCCCCTTCCCCCTTCTCCCTCCCTTTTCTCCCTTCCCCTTCCCTCTCCCTCCTTCCCTTCCTTCCTTTCATACAACTTCCTGTGAATTTCTTTTTCGTTCATCCCTATTCATGTACTTTTATCTGCTATTTCTTTTATTTATTTATTTTCTATTATGTTTTCTCTTTTTTTCCTTTTCATCTTTTTTTTATTTTTTCCTTTTCCTCTTCACAATTTCTTTAATATATGTGAATGTTTCTTTTTTATCTTCTCTTTTCTTTATTCCTTTTGTGTTTCTTCTCTTTTCTCCTCTCCTCTCTCATCCTTTATTTTTGTCCTTCGCTTTTCTTTCCTCCTCTCATGTCTTCTATTTTCTCCTCTCCTCCCCTCTCCTCTTCTCTTCCTCTCCTCTTCTTTCCTCTCCCTTCCTCTCTTTTTCCTCTCCTCTCCTCTCATCTCCTATTCCCTCGTCTCTCTCTTTATTTCTTCTCTCCTTTAATTTCTACTCTTCTCTTTCCAGTCCTCAATTTCCTTTTTCGTCTTCCCCTCTCTCTGTCTTTCTCCTCTTCCCTCCGTCTCTCCTTCCCCTCCCTCCCTCCTGTCTTAATCCTCCCTGGGATCTCCCATTGGGTCTTCCCGTCTCTCTAGAAAATAAGAAAGAAAGAAAGAGTCCTTCATTTTTTTTTTCCTTCTTTCTTATTTTCTTTTTAGCTCTCCCACCATTTTTCTTCTTTTCCTTTTCCTCCCCTTGTTTCTTCATCTTTCATCTCTCTCAGTCTCTTTTCTTCTTCTTCATCTCTTTCTTATTCTTGCTTTTCTTTTTCTTTCCCTCTTTTCCCTCGTCTTCGTCCTCCTTTTCCTCCTCTCACTTCCTCTCTGTTATTCATTTTCTCTTCTGTTCATCTTTATCACTTACTCCTCTCTCTTCCCCCGTTTTCATCTCCCTTCTTCCTCACTACCCATCCACCCCGATTGCTTACTCCTCCTTCCTTTCCCTGTTTTACTCATTCCTCGCTCCCATTCCTCCTTGTTCCTCGTTATGTCTGCCTCTTTCTTATTTTCCCTTTTCTTCCTTCTCCTCCTCCTCTCATTTAATTTGTTTTTTCAGTTTTCATTTTCTTTTCTAACTACTTGATCACTTATCTTTTCCCATTTCCTCTTTCTCTTATTCTTCCTTCTATTCTTCCTATCTTCACTACTTTCTTTCTGCCCCTTCCTTCTTTTCCTTCCTTTACATATTCTCTTTTCCATTCCATTTCCCTCATTACTTCTCTTCCAAATCCTCCCTTACCCCTCCCTTTCTCTTCTTTTCTTATTTTTACCTTCCATTCCTACTCTTCCCTCACTACTACCGCCCATTCCTTCTTTTCCCAACCTTAAGCCACCATGGTCATCTCGCCTCGCCTCTCCCTGCTCCGCCCCTTCCACCTTTCCCCCACCCAGTCCTTCCTTGGCCCCGTGCAAGCCCTAAGGAATAGAAGTGACCAGCCAGTTTTAGATCCCCGTCTTTAAAGTCAGTTCATGGAGGGTCATTAAAGCAACTTGAGAGGCGCAGTATATACCTGGCTTGCCGCAGGACGCTCACCCGAGGCCTCTCCTGTTTACTGATGCTGCTGCTTTGTGGATCTTCAGAGATTTATCTTACATTGTTTTGAGTTTATGTTCCGTGTGTTGTGTTTCTTGTGTGCGTTTGGGAAGAAGGAAAAACTGGTTGAAGGAGAAATGGTTTGTAAGTGAAATACGAATAGGAGGAGGAGGAGGAGGAGGTGGAGAATAATGA
>NC_087155.1:16164191-16171691 GCF_035594125.1 Scylla paramamosain | reverse complement strand
TTATGTAAATGTCTTTATTGTAATCCTTCTCCCTGTCTCAAATCCTTTTAACTGTAATCCCCCTCCTTCTTTTCTAAGCAATAATCCTTCCTCCCTCTATTTAATCCACTTCCTTCTCCGTTGATCTCATTAGTTTACCCTTCCTCTTCCTTCTGTTGTCTCGTGCTCTTCCTTCTTTCTTTAATGGCCGGTCTTTGATCAAATGGTTCATGTACCAACCTAGGAATCAATGAGGTTTAGGTTCCAGTCTGGGAAAGGAATGGACATAAATACTGTACACATTTTTTTTAACACACTCATACATTTTTCTATTTGTTTTCCCATAGTAAGGAGACTACAAGACTAGGAACTATTTTGTGTGGAATAAAGATAAACATGTTTGCCAAATGGCGCTACCATAGAAAAACAATTATCCGTTTCATAGTGTAGATTTAAGGATTCATTTAATGGACTCAATTTGCCAGAGGGAACTGATGCAATTTTATCTATTTTTACGGCATTTATCTGGCATTTGAATACTTACGGGAGGTCGTAACTACATAAGCGTAGACCTAAGGAAGCCTGCAATGGGAAGGAAAGTCGAGCGGCAGTTGTTCCTATACTGAAATGCTGCCTGTGTTGCCTTGTATTGAACTCAGAGTTAAGAGAGACAAAGATTATACCTACAGAATGTATCCTTAATTACTACTTCGTCATTTTACCTCATATTTTACTACTATAGTGCTGCAGGTAAGGATGACCAGCCGGGAATGACATTGAGAAGAAGAGAAAACGTATGTACAGAGTTGTGGGAAGAACAGTGGAGGTGGTGGAGAGATGGCAGACTTACAGGAAGGCAGAGGGGACGAAGGATCAGCGGTAGGTGGCAGGAAAAAGAAAAGGACAGCATAGGCGACGGGGGAGGAGGGTAAAGGAAAGGAGAGGCGAAGGAAAGGCGGCAGGATTAAAGCATCTGCGGCAGGGGCGGGAGTAGCGATAAGAGGGCGGGGCGGGTGATTAGCAGGACTGGGGAGCGTGAAGGAGGAAGTGACGGAGCGCGAGGCTCTGTCCGACGCGACCCGAAACGCGAAAAGAGGACAAAAACGTTAAGGACAAACAAAACAATAGATGCTCCACCGGTCCCTCCTCAAGCCGAAAGAAGACAAAGGTTGTAGAAGTAACAGTTAGCTTTTCTTTAAATGTGCAGACTATGAAAGTATAGGGATTAATTTGGGAATATTATTAATTTACTATTATCTACTTTAAAGGAAGGCAGTTTGAAAAAAGAGAATTAAACATTAAATAAAAGAACAAAAAATTAGAAAAAAAAATTTAACTATGCTTTAAATAAAATATTGAAAAACACAATGATCATTAAAAAATATATTTAACATTTTACATTAGCAATACGTGTTAATACACAGAAAACTTATAGAAAATGAAGTGAGAATTTATTTTAGTATTAATTAATCACGTTAGCATATCCGTTTTAATTGATAGACAACTATATAGAAGATAAGGTACAAATATACTTCCTTATTGACTGATCTGCTTACTGAAAGACATGATTTATTGATTGCTTAAAGTTTAGTAATCAACTTGCCTTTCCTGTCTACTAATTCCTTAACGAAAGGGGGAATAAGTCATGTTGATCAATCTGTTTATCTCCTTCATTTATTGACCCATTCATTACAAAAGGGGATGCAATCAGTCTTGCAAAATCCGGCGTAGTACAAATAATTTTTCCCAAAGTCATCCCTTAAAAAGCAACTAAATTATAGTCAAGTTACGTATTGCTGTATAATTCTAGTATACCACGTTTTCTTTTTACTGATATTATTGATTTCATAAATAGAGACGAACTGCATATTGTCTGTGTGTGTGTGTGTGTGTGTGTGTGTGTGTGTGTGTTGTGTGTGTGTGTGTGTGTGTGTGTGTGTGTGTGTTGCAACAGAGGATCGGGCGAGTCCTGTCATTGATTCTTAACGTGGTCAGAGGTGCGTGAGTAAAGGGACAGCTGAGTCAACAGAGAGAGAGAGAGAGAGAGAGAGAGAGAGAGAGAGAGAGAGAGAGAGAGAGAGAGAGAGAGAGAGAGAGAGAGAGAGAATGACGCAGAACACAACTATATCTGATTTCCATCCTCCCATAAGTAGAATCCGTGACGTCTCTCCCAGGACTTGGTTGACAAATGGTGACAGAGGTGCGGGGAACGAACCTTGAGCAGTGGGAGGGGAGGAGGATGCGAAAGGGAACGTCGAGAGAAAAGAAGAAAGGAAGAAAGAATAAGAGAAGTTGACCGTAGAATGTCGATTGATAAAGGTGATAGCCAGTGCAGAAGAGGATGAGAAATATAAAACAGTTGAATAAGTTGTTAGATTTGGAAGAAAAGAAGAAAGACTAAGAGAAGACAACTGTGGAATGCTAACTGATAAGGATGCTGTATAGAAAGGGATTGCCAGTGTACCTCTAAGTATTACTGGATAGAGATAAGAAGAGTGAGCTTGAAAATGCGTTAGAATCGGAAGAAAAGAAAAAAGAGGATAAGTGCAAATGACTGTAGATTGTTAGGTAACTGGTAAGGGGTATTGTATAGAACGGGATAGGCTAATGTATTTCAAAGTATTACTGGATGTAGAAGAGGATAAGGAGCATAAAATTATTCAAGCCAAGCTCAAATAAGGTGATGAATGTATTTGTATATAAGGAAAGGATGGGCCAAAGGTTGGAACGATAGAGAGTTGAGAAGACATGAGGAAGTGAGGGGGGAAGAAAGAAGAGGAAGAAGAGGATGGCAAAGGAAGGGGCTACTTATATGGGAAGGAGAAAAGAAGAGGATTAAGACTGTGAATATATATAGGAAGAGAGCAAGGAAGAGCTACGTAAAGCGAGGGAAGAGGAGGAGGAGGAAGAAGTAGAAGAAGAAAAAGAAGAGGTGGTGGAGGGCTAGATAGGGAAATGCTTTTGAAGGGATTAAGGGGCGGAGAAGAATCGAGATAGAAATATATGGGCAAGAAGAACTCTGCATGTTGGTGGAAGGAAGGCGGGGAACAGACGTGCTGACGGAGGATGAAGGACGGGGAGTGGTGTGGATGCTGCGTGTGAAGGGCGTGGATCAGAGAAGGCAAAGGGAAGGGAAGTAAGATAAGTGCCGAGGAGGGAAGTTTTAAAATGGAAAGAAGGAAGTGGCGCGGGGAGAATGCGGTAAGAGGTGATGTGATGAGAAAGGAAGGTAGGAGGAAAGGAAGTGTTGAGGAAGTAAGAAGGAAAAAAAAAGATGAGGTGTTGATGAGGTAATAGAGATGAAAAGAAAACAAAGGAGGAGCAAAACGAGACATAAAACTTGCTGGTTATGGACATTACTTTCTTACGTATTCTAAAGGAAAAATGAAAGAAAAACTGAATGAAAAATAGGATTACATCGAATCTGTGTAAAATAACCAAACAGCAACTGACTTTCTGACCCATTCACGACTGCTTGGGAACTTATTCTATTTGGTAAAGAGTCAGGACAAATTTGGAAACTTATCTTCACTACTTGACAGAAAACAAAGGTAGTTAGGTATAAAAGACGCTACAGTTACAGATGCTACACACTTTGATGGATAAGGAAGAGAAGAAGGAGGAAGGAAGAAGAAGAAGAAGAATGAAAGAGTAACAGAAGAAGAAACAGGAAGGAGAATGAAAGATGGATAGAATCTGAAGTCATCTCGCTCAAAATGGGTTTTCCCCGGCCGTCACCAGCTGTCTGCCGCGCCGTGCCTCATGCCATCACGATCCACCACCATCACCACCACCTGCTGGGCGCCGCGATGACCACCTGCCGCCTTCACCTGAGCTCCGCCCTTCCCCTCCAGCTGGTAGACTCGGACACCTAATCAATGCACCTTCCCCTGCCTAGTGTTACATCCGTCTCGAGCACTAAATGACAAGGTGGAGAGATATATCACTTGCCTCTTTATTAATCTACTGGTTCTACTCGCTGGTGCCGCCCGTAGAGAGGCTGAGTGGTAAGTTATGAGGATGCGATGTTAGATGCTGGAAGTTATGGAAGTAGTTATGTGGGTATTAAAAGTTAGGTGCTGGAAGTTATGTAAATTATTAGGAGTTATGTAAGTCAATGGAATTTGTCTTTTGATGGTGAACTTAATGTTAGTTTAGTGTATGAGTGAAGTTTAGAGTTGCTTGTTGTTAAGGTAAGAAGTGTGCTTTAGAGGGAGTAAACCTTTCGCAGCAATTTATCTCACGGAAATAAAATATAAAAAGTAAAACTCAATACTTATACATGATTTCTGTTTTAAGGTAAAAGATGCGAATGAAAATCAAAATAAAACTACAATTCCTCTTAGAAACACCAATTATCATGTAAATGTCCAGTAGATTTTGTTAGTAATACGTCTCTCTCTCTCTCTCTCTCTCTCTCTCTCTCTCTCTCTCTCTCTCTCTCTCTCTCTCTCTCTCTCTCTCTCTCTCTCTCTCTCTCTCTCTCTCTCTCTCTCTCTCTCTCTCTCTCTCTCTCTCTCTCTCTGTGTGTGTGTGTGTGTGTGTGTGTGTGTGTGTGTGTGTGTGTGTGTGTGTGATATGGCTTTACCAGCAGTATGAGTCTTCGTTTTAAATCCGATTCTGACAGTGACTCATAGTATGTATTACCTGCGTGTCTGTCAAAAGGCGCCCCTCCACCCCTCTAGATGTACCCCCTCCATCCCTCCACACCTTCACCTCATCCCCTATATATCGCCGCCTCCCTCCATTCTTCCATCCCTCTACCTCATCCCCTCCACATCTCCACCTCTTCCCTTCCATTCCTTCTCTTCACGTAATAGTCCTCCTTTTCTCCGTTCCACCTCTCCCATCTTCCACACTTGACGCCCTTCTCTCCTCCCTCCTCCTTTCGTCTCTCCTCCACCAGAAACGACCACGCTTCCACTATGGTGTGGGTGTGAGCCTCTGAGTGGATGAAATGTGATGTTGTTGTTGTTGTTGTTGTTGTTGTTGTTGTTGTTGTTGTTGATGATGTTGCTGGATATATTTTAATGTTAATGGGGGTGATGAAAGTAGCGTCAGCAGCAGCAGGAGTAGTAGTTGTGGTAGTAATAGTAGTAGTAATAGTAGTAGTAGTAGTAGTAGTAGCAGTGGTAGTAGTAGTAGTAATAGCAGAAGTAGCAGCAGCAGCAACAACAACAATAACACAGCACAACACACAGTAACATCACATAATATACCACACTGCCTCTCCTCTCCCTGTCCATCTCTCACAGGAAAACCCCGTTAACCTCCTTGTCGTGAATGGCTCAGAAACGTGTGTGTGTGTGTGTGTGTGCGCGCGTGTGTATTGATTGCCGCGTGTACACCTTCGTCATCCTACACACACACACACACACACACACACACACACACACACCAAACCCACTGAAATATGAAACAAGTAACAAAATATGCAAGTTGTCACGTGCTTTTAACATTTTTTCATGCGTATGTCTATTATTTTCCTTACTTCGCGGAAAATCAACCCGTTAATCTCGAGACCTCAGGGAGAGAGAGAGAGAGAGAGAGAGTGTGTGTGTGTGTGTGTGTGTGTGTGTGTGTGTGTGTGTGTGCACATACCTGCTCAACTGCATAACTGTTGTGGAAGGTTTGGGTTCCTTCAGGTGTGGCTGGCGACCCTCCCACCTGGCCCGCGAGGCTCACCCTTCTCTGATTCTGCCGCAGACAAGCAGGGAGGAGGAGGGGGAGGAGCAGGAGAAGGAGGAGGAGGAGGAGGAGGAGGAGGAGAGGAAGGGAGAAGGGAAAGGAGTAAAAAGGTGTAAGAGCGAATGATTGTGAAAGAAAATAAACAGGAGGAGGAGAGAGTGGAAAGGTATGAGGGTGAATGATAGGGAAAAAGAGTGATCACGTGGAGGAGGAGGAGAAGGATAATGAAGGAGGCTGCAAAAGTGGAGGATTGTGAGTGAGAAGAATGAGTAGGAGCAGATGGAGGAGGAAGGGAAAGGAGGAGGGAAGAGTTGTGAGAAGAGGAGAAGGAGGAGGAGGAGGAGGAAAAAACCTGGGGATGGTCGAGGGATTTCATGGTTGTCATCAAGAAGTAAGTATTGCCACTTTCCACCTCACCTCCCTCACCTCTCTCTCTCTCTCTCTCTCTCTCTCTCTCTCTCTCTCTCTCTCTCTCTCTCTCTCTCTCTCTCTCTCTCTCTCTCTCTCTTCTATTACTACATCGTTTTCTCTATTATCCTTTCTTATTTTATATTTCCTTTTAATTTCCTTCTACACCCTTCTATAGCCTCCCTTTACGTTTCTTCCTTTGCTTTCCCATTCCTTTGTCCTCCCTTCGCATTCTATCCCTTATCTTCCTTTCTCTTGTTTTTTTTTTTTCCCAACGCCATCCACTTTTCCATTCCCATTCCCTTCCTTCCCAACGCCCTTTCTATTCCTTACCTTTCCCTTCACAACATTTCTCTCATCTACTCTTCCCATTCTTAATCCATCCCTTCACAGCACATCCCTTCATCTACTGGACAAACACTTCCCTGATCACCACCACCAGCACTGCCATCCCTTCCCTCCCTCCCTCTATTCCCTCCCGCTCTCCATCCCCCCGTCCGTGCAAGGGTTTCACGTGCATCTTCTTCTCGTGTTACACTCCCGCTGGTCACCTTCCTGCCCCGGCTCGCTGTCAGGGGGTCCGAGCGCAGCGGTGACTTCATGTTGTTGACTTGCTTTGGCTTCCCGATGACAAGAGCTCAAGGGTCCTGGCGGCGCTTTTGTGGTTGCGGCGACAAATGTTTTCGGTTAGCGAGAGAGGGTGATACGGAGAGGGGAGGTGAGATGGCCAGGCAAGGTACGGTAAGGCTCGGGGAGGGTTCGAGTACAGGTAAGGTAGATGAGGTGTGGATGTGCTAAGAGGGACGTGGTTTCCAGTGATTATTTTTGTGGTTTTCGACGTTTTTTACAGTTTTTTGTGGTTACGGCGATGAAATATATGTTTTTTGTTTCGTAGACTGGGTGATTGAAAGTTGAAGTTTGAACGAGAAGCATGTGGAAATTTCTGCAACGGAATTTATGCTTAGTTTGTGCCTTAGACTGCAAGAGAAAGAGTGAGAGAAGCTTACAGGAGACACTGCGTGAAGGCGAGGTTAAGATGATGCAAAGAACAAGACGTGTGCATGTGTGTGTGTGTTTGCGTGAGTATGTGCAAGAATTTATGTGAAGATCGAGGTGAGATGAGATAAGTTAGAGAGAAGAAGTGGTGGTAGAAGAGGGAACAAGCATAAGAAAATAAGGGAAACTGCAGAAAACCGCTAGGCCTACACGTGGCAGTCCGTTAAGGTATAGATAGGTGAGTGTAGATAATGATGAAAAGATATGGAGTGTTTAGAATGACGTGTGTGTGTGTGTGTGTGTGTGTGTGTGTGTGTGATGTTTTGGTGATACTGTAGTTGATAAGTGATAAAGGAGTGGAATGAAAGGAGGGAGGAGATAAAAAACTGAAGGAGGAAAGAAGGAAGGAGGAGGAAGAACAGTCTGGGG
>NC_087155.1:16146691-16151691 GCF_035594125.1 Scylla paramamosain | reverse complement strand
TACGGAAGTGTTCAGGTTAGAGGAGGACGTGTCATGACGTCAAACCAGAGAGAGAGAGAGAGAGAGAGAGAGAGAGAGAGAGAGAGAGAGAGATGAGGGCAGGGTAAGAGAGGAGGATGATGCGAGGTTGTGTAATTCGAGATCCTCTGTGGCGGCACTCGGCTCACCTCGCCTCAGTTCTTCTCCCCACCTGGTGACCCAGACTCAGGTATGCTGACCCACGTGACCGACCATCGCTAGCTAGCCTCCAAACTGGAAACAGGAACGTGACCTAAGAAAAAAAAAATGAAATGAAAGTGAAATTAGATATATGGAATATAAAAGTAGAATATAATCAAATACAAATTAAAGCATGCATAGACTAGAATCGCTATAATTGGTCACCGTGTCGCAGAATAATCAAGTAAAAATTAATACAAGCAGATTAGAATTGCTGTAATTGATTAATGTGTCGGTTTAACAAGTACATAAAGGTCACGCAATCAACCTGAAAAAAAAATAAAATAAATAAATAAAAGCTTAAACAGAAAAATAAATAATAAGCAATAGTGACAAAAAAAAACTAAGAATATAAATAGATTAATATTTTTTTTCAGCTTTGAGATAAATAACTAAAAAGGTCACGTGATCACAAAAACAACTTAAATTAGAAACACTAGCAAACAGAGACTAATAAGAGAAAACAATACAGTAATGTTTGGCTGGACAGAAACACTATTCAATGATCACGTGACTAGGTTGAGCGTTCAGAGGAAAATGTCTAGTGAAGATTCATACGACGCTCTTATCAATAACCATTTCCTTTTGTGTCTCTTCTAATTTCTCCGCATTCTTTTTATTTGCAACACCGTGTCATAGGAAGATTAATATTACAATCATTACTTCCTTCCTTTTCTTCATCACCCGTAAATTTCCTCCATTCGTTATGTGGATGCTACTCTTTATCCCTCTGCTTTTTTTTTTTTTTCTTCCCTGTCCCTCTGTCTGATATACTGATTAGCACTTGCCTCCTCTTGTTCCTCTTTTCCTCTTTACGATCCGTCTTTTCCTTAAATTCCACATGTAGATACTCATACTTCTTTCTGTTCCTCCCTATTTTTTCCATCTCAGTCTTACATAATGATTAACACCTGCCTCCTTGTGTTCCTCCTTATTAATGGTTCCTTCTTTTTACCCCCTCAGGTGAGTGACGTGTGGGGCATCCTGATTCCGCCCACGGCCGTCCAGGTGAGTGCCGCCTTACCTGGGGGCGAGGAGTGGAGTGAAGGTGTTCTTACCTGTCCCCGCGTGATGGCTGGCCGCCGGGAGGGACAAGGCGGAGAGAGAGAGAGAGAGAGAGAGAGAGAGAGAGAGAGAGAGAGAGAGAGAGAGAGAGAGAGAGAGAGAGAGAGAGAGAGAGAGAGAGATGGGGAGGGGGATGGTAGAGGGAGTCTTTCCATTGGGAGTGGAACAGCGACTTGTGCGGTGGAACGAAATGGAACAGACCAGGAGGAGGAGGAGAGGGAGGAGGGTGCTGGCTGCGGCTAAGTGTGCAGTCTTGTATATATTTTTTCTCCCATTTTTTTTCTGCTCATATTCAGTTTCATGCCTAATTTTATCTTCGTCTCAGTCGTTATTTTTTTCTCCTTCTCCATCATCTTTCATCTTTCACCTTATGACTGTGTGTGCGTCTGTCTGCGTCTGTGTGTGTGTATGCATATGTGTGGTAGCGGTTGGTAGATACTACAGTAATGTACTTGCATGTGGCTCTACTGACGGTGGCGTAGGTGGGTGTGGTAGCAAGAGCCTGACGGGGTTGCCAGGGAGGGGAGGAACACGGCAACAGACACAGATGGCGCCTCATTCTCACATCCGACCTGAAATGACATCAGGATATTGGTCATAAATCTGCCGCGCCGCTGAGCTGTCACGGGCGGGCGGCGGAGAACCAGGGAGGGAGGAAAGGAGAGCTTTAAGGGCCAGGAAGGGAGGGAGACGAGAGGAAGGGAGAGAAGGAGAAGGAGGAGGAGATGGAGCGGCTGTATCTAAGGGCCCGTGGAGGAGGAGGAAAAGAAGGAGAAGGAATAGGAGGAGGAGGAGGAGGAGGAGGAGAAAGGAGTAGTAGTAGTGGCATGAGAGGAGAAAAAGGACTGAGGGTTGGAAGCAGAAGTGTCCTCAACCTCCTGAAGAAGTGAAGGTCACCACGTCCTTTGCATCCAGACCCAAGCGGCGGTGAGCTAACCGCGGCGTGGCTGACTTGAATGTTCCGCTCTCCTGGACTCCTTACCTGGCCACGTCCACCTGTAATGATCTTAGTAGTCACCTTAATACTGGGACATAACGGGAATGTGTCTGAATAGGAGGAATAAAAGAAAGAGGCGAGGGAGTAACACTACCTAAAGACTTTGACATAACGGGAATTCAGTCGCAGGAGGAGAATAGATGGAAGAGGACGAGCAATAGAGGAAAGAACTTTGACATAAAGGGAATATAGTCTAAAAAGGAGGAATAGAGAGAAGAGGGAAGAGGGAAGCCACACCCATCTCAAGGACACGTTATATATCACTGGCATTGCTGGGTGTGACGTGTTCTGCCCCCTACTCGAGCTGTCCCGGCGTGGCTTTGGTGGACACTGGTCACAAGAGAGAGAGAGAGAGAGAGAGAGAGAGAGAGTGAGTGATGGGAGAGGGGTGAAGTCGCCAGTGTTCTCGATGCCATGCAAATATGTTTAAAAATAGAAAAATAATTACAAAACAAGATCAAGAATTCATCAACTGAAGAAAAAAAAAAAGCAAAACTCTTAATTTTGTTCACACGATCGGGTGATTGATTGACTAACTGAATAATAGAAAGCGCTCTTATAAAGAAGAATGTTTACACTACACCAAGAGAGAGAGAGAGAGAGAGAGAGAGAGAGAGAGAGCAGTCGCCACAATGCCTCATATGAAACCGTTCCGAGAAATGTTCAGGTTTATGAATCGCGCGAGACAATGAAATGCCGCGCCACGTCCCTCACACGCTAGCAACATTACATTAGTCCGTGAAATGATTCTGACGCGTTGTCGGCCGTCACGCCTCCAGTCCGTCTGCTGTTTATGTGCTTTTCTTTCTCTTTCTTGTGGCGAACTTGCTTAATCCTCACGTCGTTCTGAATACCTGGCTGGTCTTTACTAGAAACCTGCCTCCATCACCGCCTCCCTTTTTTCTCGCCAGCATTTTTTTTTTCGTAACTCTCAGGTCACTTTGAATACTGCAATGCACAAAGAAACCGCCTCCTTTGCCGCCTCTTTCACCGCCTCCGCCTCCTCCTCCTCCTCCTCCTCCAAACCTCTTTATTTTTTTTCCTCCTTCCAGCATTTTTCCATACTTAATTCTGAGGTGATTTTGAATATTACACTTCACAAGAAAACCGCCTTCCTTTTCTCTTGCGAGCGTTTTATTTTTTTTATTTTTTTCCCTTACTTAATTCTCACGTCATTTTGAATACTGCACTTCACAAGAAAATCACCACCTTCACCACCACCTTCACCGCCTCCATTCTTTCTAACCGTCCTTTCCATCGAGTCTCTCTCCCTCCCCTGGCCGAGAGCTCCACGTGGCGGCGGCGGCGGCTGCTGGTTATGGGGAAATATTTTATGAGTTCGGTGGTGTTGGGAAGGAATATTGAGTGTTATTGTGGCGTGTCGCGGCCTGAGGAGTGCTGCTGATGGCATGAGGAAGGGAGTGCGAGGGAGACGACGAGGCGAGAGGAAGGAGTGAGAGGAAGATCAGGAGGCAGGGAGGCGCAAGAAGAGAGAGGGAGAGGAAGATTAGAAGGCAGGGAGGCGCAAGAGAGAGGAAGATGAGGAGGCAGAGAAGCGCAGGGAAATAGAGGGAGAGGGAGGAAGGGAGGGAGGGAAGTGAGGCGCGAAAACAAAGTAGCAATAATCACCAGAATATGTCGTGCCGTCCATCTTGATTCACGAGTTCGTCAATGGAAAAAGAAAATATATTCAAAATGTTAGTTCGATTATTTTTTCCTTATTTCCTTTTTTTTTTTTTCTCTCGTCGTCGTAAGTGTTTATGGTCCCGAACAGATCTGCGCTATTCTTCACACAGAGGAAGTCCTTTGAACTGTAGCTACGTCAGAAAAGTGAGGGAAGAACAGTAAATGATGCCATGAGAAGAAGATAAAGCTTGTTTTTATACTTTTTTTTATGCGTGAAGGAAGGCATTCTAAAAAAAAAGTAAATAACATACAAGCCAAAAAAAAAAAAATAAATAAATAAAAAGAAAAGTTAAAAATAAAACAGTCCCCAAATTTCTCGATATCTCAAAGAAAAAAAAATTATTTATCAGTATTTACATCAAAATTATCATGAAATAGTCATATGACCAGCAACTCAGGAGCTCCCCTTCCTTTACATCATTTACTGCTATTGTCGTCTTTTGCTCCCTTTCATCGCGGTATCCAGCACTTAGCAGCAATACAGGCACGATACAGGATCTTTCACAAGCACCTACAGGAATTAAAAGATGGACTAAGAGAGCTTTCCAGTGGATGAAGAACGAAAGGATGTATAGTAGTGTGGTGTGTGATTAACGAAAGATATACCAAACTGCAGTCAAAGGGTTAACACTGAGATCGCAGTAATAAATTGTTTGGATGGACAGAAAGAAGGAAAGAAAAGAATGTGAGGTTAATTTAATCTTTGCTAAACTACTTAAGTACGTTTTTAAAGAGACTTTACTACGAATAATCTCTTTTAAAAGCTTTATGTAGATGAGTATGGGAAACACTGAATAGCAATGAAAGGGTTAAAAAAACTGCAAATATTATGAATAGATTTATATTTTCTCAGCAATATCTCCTTCCTCTCACTCATTCATCTCCTCTTACCCTTCACCCTCCCTGCCTCCCTCTCACCTCCCTCTCTTCACTCATTTCCACTCAACTCTCACCCTTCACCCTCTGTACATCCCTCCCTCTCCTTACTCATTCACACTCATCTCACCCTTTACTCTCCCTACCTCCCTCTCAC
>NC_087155.1:16099191-16134191 GCF_035594125.1 Scylla paramamosain | reverse complement strand
CCTATAAGTGGCCGCGCTCAGCCTCCGTTAAGTCCAATCTAATGTATGCTGTCCCGGGAGCGAAATATTTATTCTCGTTCGGCTTCTTCCCAACAGTGAATAATTAAAGTTTCATTCTCACAACGCAATCTCATGTCGATCTAAAATTTATGGGAAGCTCAAATGACCTTAAGAGGCAGAAGGGAGAGAGACAGAGAGAGGGAGGGAGATGGGATGGAGGGTAGGAAGGGAGTAGCACTTACAGAAAGGGGTGGGAGGTTGTACGGGGAAAACGGAAGGGAGAATGTGAGTTAGGGTCTTGAAAACATGAGAGGGAGCTGGAGGACAGGGAGAAAGGGAGGGTAGCAGTAGCACTTAGAGAAAAGGAAGGGAGGCTGTAGGGGAAATATTGAAGGGAGAAAAGGGAGTTGGGTCTTGAAAACGTAAGGGAGGGAGCTGGAGAAGAGGGGGGAGGGTTGGGCAGAGGTAACAAGGGAAGGGGAGGAGAGGGACGCACACCCTTACTAAAATGGGATGTAATTATCTGATAAACAAGACTCCCATCACATAACGAGGCACCTTATGGTTCCTTTCCCATCGGCAGGAGAGAGAAAGAAGGGGTACGCGACCCCCATCACCCACCCTCCTCCTTCCCCCTTCCCCTGGCTTCCCGTGTCCCTGCCATGCACCCTCACTGTACTGCACCTTGGCACCTTCTCTCCCCCTCTCTCCCTTTCTCTCCCTTTCCTTTCTCCCTCTTGTACCCTCATAAACTCGCCCATGCCCGTTCCTCATTCTCTCTCTCTCTCTCTCTCTCTCTCTCTCTCTCTCTCTCTCTCTCTCTCTCTCTCTCTCTCTCTCTCTCTCTCTCTCTCATCCCTTCCACTTTCCATGTCCTCAAAAAATGCAAGTCTTACCCACTTACGTACTGGATGTGTGTGTGTGTGTGTGTGTGTGTGTGTGTGTGTGTGTGTGTGTGTGTGTGTGTGTGTGTGTGTGTGTGTGTGTGTGTGTGTGTGTGTGTGTGTGTGTGTGTGCGTGCGTGCGCGCGCGCATACAGTCCTACTGCTCTTCATCATCATCATTGTCATCATCATCATCATCATCTTCATCATCATTATCATCATCATTACAATCGTCACCATTCATCATCGCCGTCATCATTCATCCTTCTCCTCCTCCTCATAAAATTCATCATCATCATCATCATCATCATCAAGGCACAGAATCATTATCTGTATCCTTCCTTTTGGCAAATCCTTCAGAAGATTTCGTCTCACTGAAAAGGAAGCTACGGTACACATCATCTTCGTCCACCACCACCACCACCACCACCACCATCAGTTCGCCACGCTGAGATTACCCTGAACTCTGCTGCTTATCTCCCCATCCACCTGCCTGGTTCCCGTCGCTGTCTGTGCACTATTCACGCATTGATCCCAGCACACGTATCACCCGCCAGCCACGCACTGCAGGAAAATAGAATACTTCCATCAGTCTATTCATTTTTCACTAACCCTGAGCAGAGCAGAGGATAGGCAAAGAAAAGAATGTTTTTGTGTTGCCTGTTCAGCGGAATAAGACAAATTGCAGTGTTATAAATAAGAGTAACATTGTGTTTCACTAACCTGGAGCAGAGCAAAAAGGAACAGACTGATAAAGAAAAAAAAGTGTGTTTATATTGCATATTGAGTAGATTAATACGAACTACAGTGTTATAAATAGGAGCAGATGTTGTAAAGCTGTAGATACCATTGTTTTTCATTACCCTGGAGCAAAACAGGGATCAGTGTAAGAGAACGGACAGGTAAAGAAAAAGATCCACGTTTGTGTTGCATATTCAGTGGATTAAGACGAACTACAAAATAAAATAGGAGCAGATGTTATCAAGCAGTAGATAACATTGCTTTTCAATACCCTGAAGCAGAGCAGAGGATCATTCGGAAGGAGACGCACAGGTAAAGAAAAAGATCCTTGTTTGTGTTGCACGTACAGTGGATTAAGACAAAACGCAGTGGTATTAATAGGAGCAGATGTTATCAAGCTGTAGATAACATTGTGACGAATTCATACCCTTCGTTGCTTTCACTCATAAACTACACTCCTTGTACGTGGATGGCGGCAGTAGAGGACTTAACAGGATGTATCTGGTACTTGGCTTCTATAAACTTTCCTCGTTTTCTCTTTCCGGATTCACAAGTAAAAGGTTTTGTTTCTTTCTTTTTTCTGTGTTTTTTTTCTTCACCATATTACAGTGAGGAAGAGAAAAAAGATTCTTAAAAAAAATTATAATAATAATATGACTCATCTTCTTACAGGGAAAAAAAGATACCCTTAAATCTAAAAATACAACATACCAAGTGAAAGAAAAAAGAACTTGTACATTATAGATTTCATATTACAGTGATAGAAAAAATGGTAACCCACAAAAAAAAAAAAGAAAACGGGTATCCATGAATTAAAACACGAGGTGACTTTTATTGAATACCTGATGTGTCTCGCTAATTGAATACCTGAAAGGCTGACTTGTACCTGACTTAACCTTTAATACGACGTTAAATGAGGGAAGAAAAGCTAATAAGAAACAGGACTTACGTATTATGTAAGTATATATATAGACGTTCCAACTCTTACTTATGAAAACTTGAGTGAGGGAGGATAACTATATAGTAATTTCGTGCTATTTACCTCTACGTGTTTCGAGAAGCAGATTCATAGACCCATGCCTTTACTTTCTACTAATCCATGTGTTTCTAAGATGTTGACACGTAGTAGTAGATAATAACCACACCAGGGGCGGAAGTGAGGCAGGAAAACTATATAAACTTCTGGTGTTACTTAGCTCAACGTATTCCTATCTCTATTAGTCTATGCATTTCTAAGGTGCTCGAAAGTTCATCCATCAGAAGACGATGGTAATGATTCGCAGCCACACCAAGAGGGAGTGAGGCAGGTCGGCGAGGCAGGAGGTGATTGCATGAGTAGCGAAGCGGGTGAGCACGTCGGGCTTCCTAGGTTTAGTCTTAATATTAATTTATGAAGCAGGTAATTTATGTGACTGGACCGTGTTAGTGCCTTGGTTCCGTAATGTTGACGTATGGGGCAGGTGAGAGAGAGAGAGAGAGAGAGAGAGAGAGAGAGAGAGAGAGAGAGAGAGAGAGAGAGAGAGAGAGACGTATTCTGAAACCCTTTGCTTTCTCACCACGACTATATTTAAAGACCACAGACATGATTAGCAGAGTTCTCAAGAGTGTTTCTCCTGTTGATAATGTAGAAATCTTGTTAATCTGTCATTGGAACTATAAAAACACCTCTAAAAATCCGTCTAAATTCAGTTATTGGATGTAGTGGAAGTACGGCACAGAAATGGTTCGGAATATGGTCGAAAGAGAGAGAGAGAGAGAGAGAGAGAGAGAGAGAGAGAGAGAGAGAGAGAGAGAGAGAGAGAGAGAGAGAGAGAGATCATAATTCCATATCACGTAAGAAATGATGTGCCTCGAGGGAAAGAAAAAAGAAAAGACTATATACGTGTCTGGAGATACTAAGTAATTCCTATCTCTCACCTGTCCACTTCCATCTGTACCTGTCACACACACTCACACACACACACACACACACACCTGACTGGCATATATGTAATACCTGTGTGTGTGTGTGTGTGTGTGTGTGTGTGTGTGTGTGTGTGTGTGTGTGTGTGTGTTCGTGTTCGTTCTCGTATTATTACATAACAGGACCCTCTCTCGCTCACGTAACCACTGACTCACTCGCTCACTCTTTCACTCATTCATCCACCTACACACTCAGTCACTAAAGCACTCACTCACCCGCCCACTCACTCAATCAAACATACCCTTCTATTTCTTAACCCCAGCCTCGATACTGGAAAGAAAACGAAGTATGCTAGGTGATGAAGAGCAGGGGTGACTGTGGTGGACGAGGAGTGAAGGGCAGGAGTCATGAGAGGCGAGTGACGCAGTGAGAGGCGTGAGTTATAGGTCATGGGGGCCTGAGTTATGTGAGGAGGGGGTGTGTGAGGTAAGGTCAGGGAAGAAGTGTAGGCGGTGGCGGGGTATTAGAGGGTGCAGGGCTGGTAATTATGAGGAGATTGCCTGTGATACTCTCAGTGTTTTGGTGGGTCTTATTATTACGGTTCTTTAATGGTGGTAATGTTGGTGCCGCTACTGCTATTGCTTTTGGTGTTGTTGTTGTTGTTGTTGCTATTCCTGCTGGTATTACTGCTGGTGTTTTTGTTTTTTACTGTTGTTGCTACTACTGCTACTACTCTTTCTACTGCTGCTACTACTACTACTACTACTACTACTACTACTACTACTACTACTACTACTACTACTACTACTACTACTTCTACTGCTACTACTACTAGTACTACTAATGGTAATGGTGGTGGTAGTGGTGGTGATAGTAGTGGAATAACAACAGCAACAATAACAACAACAACAACAACAACAACAACAACAACAACAACAACATAACTCGAGGCACCAGTCACAATAATAATAATAAGGATAATAATAATAGTAATAATAATAATAATAATAACAACAACGACAAGAGAGCCATATAATAACGAATGGCATCACCACCATAATAACTCCATCCACACACACACACACACACACACACACACACACACACACACACACACACACACACACACACACGAGACATTCATCACCCAAAGGAACTCAACTACACCACACTGCCATCCCCCTCCCCCTCCCCCCAACCCACACCCAATACACCCCCTACCCTCTCCCGACCCACCCCTTCCCTCTCTCCTACCCCTTTGCATCAGGAACTCACCAACACAACGCAACCTCTCGTATGCCTCATTCTTACTTACGATCAAGCCATAAACATTGCTCTGTCTCCACGCTTAATTTACTCCCGACTCGATTATACGCCCGAGGATTGGCCTGTCGCTGAGAATAATCTATGCTGGGATGACTTCATTGCCTGCCACCAACCACCGCCGCCGCCGCTGCCTCGCCTCGACACCACCCCAGCAGCAGCAGCAATAGCAGTCTCCGTGCAGTGTTCGTCCTCGTGGTTAATAATTTGATGGTTGATATTAAACGACATTGTTCTTCTACTCTTGGATGTCTCTTGTGTTCTTGTTCCTCTGTTTCTGTGTGTCTCTGTTGGATGGATCTGTTTCGTTGTTTTTTTCCAGAGGTTTCAATTTTTTTTTTTTTTTTTCTGTTTGTTTATCTCATTTTTGTGCGTTCTTGTCTTGTTTTTCTCTCTGTCTTGGTTTCTCTCTCTCTCTCTCTCTCTCTCTCTCTCTCTCTCTCTCTCTCTCTCTCTCTCTCTCTCTCTCTCTCTCTCTCTCTCTCTCTCTTTCTGCCCATATTGTTTTACTAATTTTTATTAATATATCTCCATTTCTTTGCAGGTAAGAGTGAAAGATGAAACGACATGCAATAAGAACGTGAATGAAGGTATTGTAAAACTCCTCTCTCTCTCTCTCTCTCTCTCTCTCTCTCTCTCTCTCTCTCTCTCTCTCTCTCTCTCTCTCTCTCTCTCCCCGTCCCTCCTTCCCTTCATCAATGACTTTCTTTTTTCTTTTTCTTTTTTCTCTCTCTCTCCTTGCACGTCTATTTTTTATTGATACATGTGCGTGCGTGTCTTCATTAAGGAACGCAATTATCCACGTGGGAAATAATTTCGTATCGTGAGTCGTGGATCGAAGCTGTAATTGTAACAGAGAGGAGAGGAGAGAGCAGGGAGGGAGGGAGGGTGCGTGTATAGCATTACAGTGAATAGCCTACGGGAGACGTTGATAAGGTAGGTAGGTAGTGTAATGCAAGAGGGCTGTATGATTTGAAAGACGTGTTATTTGGTGCCAGACTTGTTGGTATAGTTGTGATCAGAACATGAATAACCAACTACATTCACTCCTATTGAGCTTTGTTTTTTTTTTTTTTTTTTTTTTTCAATCTCAAGTCCTCTGATCCGCTGATAGTTTCCTTATACAGAATCCATTGATAGATCCTTAGCAGCTCTGAGGACCGAGGCAAAGTTGAGATCATAAGTCGAATAACATGAAGCACTGTCTTTTGTGTCCTACCCCCTCTCAGTCTTAATCTTCTGACCCGGTGACAGTCTTTATACGAAAGCTATTGATAAATTCTTAGTTAATCTGAGGACTTGGAATTAAGGAGAAATGCAAAACAGAAGTCGAATAACCTGCTGGACTCACTCCCACTGTCTTTTGTGGTTTCCTCCCTCAATCGTAACGCTGATAGTCTCCTTATAAAAACCACTAACTCTGTCACTGCGATATGGAGCAATGCACAACACTAAAGGCTATGTGTAGAATCTTTTAGAGCATCTGCAAGGAAGAAAAGGGGATGAAAAAGATTATCCAATATCTACCCAATACTATGCTCAGAAGTGGTTGTAGAAAAAAAAACAAAAACAAATGCTTTAGAGTAGTTTGTGATTAAGGAAACATGTCAAACAGCAGTCGAATCGTTAATCAATTCCTCGCTGGTTAGATGGCAAAAGATTAAGGAGAAACGCAAAACATAGTGAAATAAGGTACAATATGCTACTCTTTACACCAAGACCCTTACTTAAGGCATCTTGTCATCTGGTTATTTCTTGTCCAAGATCTAGAGAGTGTTAGGTCAAGTAGGGTCAGAATCGTTAGAGACTGTGAGAATTCTGGGGTTCCTGGTGAGTGACGCCAGATGACTGAATGAGAGAAGGTAGAGTGATTGAGTAATTGGCTAATTTAATGAGCTGCAGTAATTGAAGTCATTTAGTGTTGGAACGAAGGAGGTGAACCACTGAGCAAGAGAGAGAGAGAGAGAGAGAGAGAGAGAATAATGATACTGATGATAATGCTGATGAAGATGATAATATTGAAGACGATGATAATGATGATGATGATGGCAATGATAATGACATCCACATATTCCTGTTAGCATGTCAATCTCTTACTGATTGTGTATATATATATATATATATATATATATATATATATATATATATATATATATATATATATATATATATATATATATATATATATATATATATATATATATATATATATATATATATATATATATATATATATATATATATATATATATATATATATATATATATATATATATATATATATATATATATATATATATATATATATATATATATTTCGTTATCTCTGTTGATTAGAAAGTAAGATTGCCTCTGTTTTCTATTTGGATTCGCCGTCATTCATTATTTGAGTCATTCATTATTTACGATTATGGTCACGTGATGTTTATTTTTTTTAAAGTAATGATGTGTATTATTTTATCTCTCTCTCTCTCTCTCTCTCTCTCTCTCTCTCTCTCTCTCTCTCTCTCTCTCTCTCTCTCTCTCTCTCTCTCTCTCTCTCTCTCTCTCTCATATACGCAAAAGTTATTAATGTTCAATACACACACACACACACACACACACACACACACACACACACACACACACACACACACACACACACACACACACACACACACACAGTCACATCCTATTCGTTTAAGTTCGAGAAGGAAAACCTTTTAACTTTTATAGCCGAGGTACTCTCTCTCTCTCTCTCTCTCTCTCTCTCTCTCTCTCTCTCTCTCTCTCTCTCTCTCTCTCTCTCTCTCTCTCTCTCTCTCTCTCTCTCTCTCTCACACACACACACACACACCTGCAGACTCGCATCCACGCCTGCAACACCAAAGCTAATCCTGCCATTTGTCTCCTGGTGCGTCTGGGGCCTCGTCTAGCTGGCTGTCACTCTGTTCTCCTTCATCACGCCGACTCTGGCAAGGTAATTTCGCCAGCTGAGGACAAGGGACATGGTAACACTGCCACTGCGCGATACTCTTGTGAGGTAGTGTGGTCCCAATAGTTAGGTTTTCTTTCTAGACGTGCAGTAAACTTGACTTTTTTTTTCTTGTCCCTCCAAAATTCTTTGTTATCTATTTGGCACCATGTTATTTAGACCATAAGAACGTAAGAAAGTAAGGGAAGCTGTAAAAACAATGAGTGGGACTGCAAGGAAATAAGGGAAGCTGCAAGTACGTATGTCTCAGGTATAATCCGGTACCTTGTCAATGAATGAAGGTTCTGGTAGGAATGTGAAGTCAGTTTGTCGCACGAAAGGAAAACCGCGAATTCTTGGACCAGTTACCTATCGAGAGTATCAGTCAGCGTCGGTGTTTCCATATTTACTTGGTGTCTTTGGTGATATCTTGTCAGAGTGGGGGAGACTGATTACAGTTTTAGCTTCTTGTGTGTTTATTTGTCTATTCTGTTCATTTATTCACTTTTTAGGTAATGATCTGCTACAGTGTTGTAAATAATCTTTGTATACCATGAAAAAATGTTACACACACACACACACACACACACACACACACACACACACACACACACACACACACACACACACACACACACACCTGCATGGTCACTGGACGGTCTGGCAACACTGACCTTCACTTGGGATGGGAATAAAAAGAAGAAGGAAAATAGAGCGCCTTGTTAATGCCTCGAGCCGCGCCGGTTAATGCCAGGAGAGAGAGAGAGAGAGAGAGAGAGAGAGAGAGAGAGAGAGAGAGAGAGAGAGAGAGAGAGAGAATGATATTACGTAGCCCGGCAGAAATTAAACAGAAATATTAATAGAGACATTTATCCGTATTCTCAAACGCTTTGCTCTCTGATCATGACTTTTAAATCGCAAACATAATTAGACGAGTTCTCATTGACGTTTCCCCCCAATGTCGCCGTAGAATCCTTAATAACTAATCACTAGAATCACGAAAACACAGCTCAGAACCCCAAATAACTTTAGTAGACCCTTTTTGAAGTTTGTGGAGAATCAGACAGGAAAGTGTTTAAGAATACGAATTGTAAGATGACAAGTAACACGAGGGAAATAAAGGGGAAGGAAACAGCGCATAACTTCCTCACCCTTACGAGGTTATGATGAGCTACACTACCTAACCTTGAGGGAAGTGAGAAGGCAGAGACTTAGTAGGCAAGAGATTTTGTTACGTGAGGAAGGTCAGGTGAATGAGACAGACAGAGGCACAAGAAATGGAGTGAAGGAGAAGAGACATGATAGAGGAGAGTGTTGAAAAAGGTAAAAAAGAAGAGGAGGAAGAGGAGGAGGAGAAGAGGGAGAGGAGGAGGTGAAAGTCTAATCTGGTATCAACCTTTCATTGCCTTTTGATAACAGTGATCATGTGTGTGTGTGTGTGTGTGTGTGTGTGTGTGTGTGTGTGTGTGTGTGTGTGTGTGTAGGATGACGAGGCACCAGGCAGGGAGGGATAGACAGGGCTGGGCGGGGCGAGGATGGCTTAGGTTAGGGTGTATTGTGGTGGGTACGGGGAGGGACAGAAGCAGTGGTGGTGGTGGTGGTGGTGGTGGTGGTGGTGGCGGCGGGACGAGGAACAAGAGGCGGTGAGGTGACGAGTCATCTTGTTATTTTTACTGCTATTATCATTCTTCTCGTGCGGAACTGATTGCTCTCTCTCTCTCTCTCTCTCTCTCTCTCTCTCTCTCTCTCTCTCTCTCTCTCTCTCTGATCAGACCAATCCTTAATGTATCTTTCGTCGGAAATTTGTTACAGAGAGAGAGAGAGAGAGAGAGAGAGAGAGAGAGAGAGAGAGAGAGAGAGAGAGAGAGAGAGAGAGAGAGAATAAAATGTCAGGTATGTATGAGAACAGAAAGAAGGAACAAAAATTAAAAGAATATAAGAAGAAAATAGGAGTGTGGAGAAAAGGAAGTGGAGGACGAGAAGGAAGAATGAAGTAAGAAGAAAAAAATAGTAAAGGAAACACGAGAAAGAGGAGGAAAACGGTATTGGAAGGAAAGGATAATGACTAGAAAAAAGATGGCAGGAAAGAGAGAGAGATAGGAGAAAGAAGAATAAAAAGAAGAAGAAGCGAAAGAAGACGAAAAAAAATTTAATAATAGCAATGAAAACAAGGTGAAAATACTGGTATAAGGAAAAGAACAAGATTAAGAACAAGAGAAACAAAGAAGAAAAAAGAAATATCCTTAAGAAAAAAAGTAAAAGATAAGTAGTAGAGAAAGAGAAGGAAGAGATAAGAGATATGAAGGAGAGAAAGGAGGAGGAGGAAAAGGTGGAAGAACACAAATGAAGACCAAACAATGACAGATTCTGAGGGCCTCATTAGACCGTTTTGGGTAACTATTCTACAGGATAGTACAACAAAAGGCGGAGGAGGAGAAGGAGGAGGAGGAGGAAGAGGAGGAGGAGGAGGAAAAGAAAAAAATTAGGGGATATGGAGAGGAGATGGAGGACGAGTTGGAGGAGGAGGAGGAGGAGGAGGAGGAGGAAGAAGAAGAAGAGGAGGAGGAGAAGGAGGAGGAGGAGGAAAAGAAAAAAAGAGGGGATATTGAGAGGAGATGGAGGACGAGTTGGAGGATGAGGAGGAGGAGAAAGAAGAAGAAGAAGAAGAGGAGGAGGAGGAGGAGGAAGGCATTCCGAGGCCTTCCGTGGCCGTGTTTCCACCAGTCACTTCCTTCCCCGGGCTGCGGTCAATCCACGAGAAATGAGATGGAGATTGTTACTTATTGCCCTGAGTCTCGTGTCTAAGTAATCATCTCTCTCTCTCTCTCTCTCTCTCTCTCTCTCTCTCTCTCTCTCTCTCTCTCTCTCTCTCTCTCTCTCTCTCTCTCTCTCTCTCTCTTGACAGGAGGGGATACGATGCTTCTTGTTTCTAAGGAGTCGTGAAGTTGGTAATGATAGCCTCCTCTTCCTCCTCCTACTCCTTCTCCTCCTGCTCCTCCTCCTCCTCCTCCTCCTCCTCCTCCTCCTCCTCTTCCTCTGCGGTTACCCTGTTACATGCCACTTCTGTGTTTCGATTTTCCTCCTCCTCCTCCTCCTCCTCCTCCTCCTCCTCCTCCTGTAAACACACTCTTAACAATACAGGCTGACTCTCCGCCCCGCGTGACCACCTTATCAAAATAAATCACTGAGGAACAAAAAGATAACACGTCCCCAGAAGTGCCAAGGAGGCCCGCGCCCCGCCCCCTCCCTTCCCTTCCCTTGCCTTCTCTTCCTTTCCCTTCCTTTCGTACCCCCGTTCCTTCCCTCCCTCCCTCCTTCTGTCTTCTTTCCTCACACCCGTAAGCTGCTCAACCCAAATATAGCTGTGAATCTTCCTCCCTCTTCCATTGTCTCCTTCCTCCTCCTCCTCCTCCTCCTCCTCCTCCTCCTCCTCTTCCTGCTCCTCCTCCTCTTCTTCTCCATGACTGTTTCTGTATGATGCCTGGTGTTTCTTCCTTTGACCTTTGCTGTCCTTTTGCCTCTAACTCATAAAATCTGTATTGGTATAGTATAGTGCAATCACACAGACAGCCTCGTTATGGCCAGTAGGAATGTTGTCTATTTTAACGGTTTTCTTTGTATTCCTCCACCTCCTTCTCCTCTTCCTCCTCCTCCTTCTCCTCCAGACGAAGAATCTAAGCCCTAAAGGTAGGGATGATGCTCTTGACTTCTTCTGTTGTACTGGCAATGAAGTGAAGACAGGATGGCATGAGGTAAAACTGGAATGATACGGCTTGAAGTGGAACAGTGCGAGGTGGATGAGGAGAGATGTTGCGATAAGGAGGAGCGAAGCTGGACTGATTGGGATGAATTGAGATAGTGTGGTAGTAATAAGGGACTTCTTTATGTATCAGGGAGACCGGCAAATGAAAAAAAATGTAAATATATCAGTGAAATAAAAGAGAAAACTGTAAAAAAAAAAAAAAAATCGCAAAACAGTTAAAAAAAAAAAAAAAAGTCAGTTTAGTCTTTTTTTTTTTTTTTTTTTTCGTGGTGTCTTGATACTCTTGTGAAAATTGTCCGCCACTAAGTGTCTCTCATATTATCAACAATTTCTTCAGCTTCTAGAAAGTGTGAAAAATGCTGTGTTCTCTCTATTCTTTACTTTGGATGATAATGAGATAAAATACCATCGAAATACATAGGTCGACGACACGCAGTAAATTAGGATGCTCATGAAAGCACTATCGTTCCTGAAGGTTCTTAATACCATGTAATATCAGTACTATATTAAACAAGGTATATGATTTTGACGGTAACACACTACTGAAATATAAAGCCTCTTAGCTGAAATATAGAACGGGAAAATACAGTTTTCGCCTCTTTATTTTCCTCCAAGAAACGAAACAAGCAAGACGAGGAGGACTGAGACACGCTGGAACAGAGGCAAGACGAGGTACAGTAGATTCAGACTAATTAGAGTGGAATGGAGGCAAAACGAGGTGGATTCAGATTAGTTAAGGCTTAACGAAGACAAAACGAGGTGGATTCAGTCTACTAAAGGTGGAATAGAGATAAAACAAGGTAAATTCAGATTATTTAGAGTGGAACAGCGGCAAGACGAGGTGAATTCAGTCTAATTAAGAGGGAAAAGAGGCAGGACAAGGTGGATTTATATTTCTTAGGGTTTAACGAAGACAAGACAAGGTGGATTCAGTATAGTAAGGATAAAACAGAGACAAGACAAGGTGGAGTCAGACTAGTTCACCATTTCATTGCCCTACTAGAAATAAAAAAAGTTAATTAAATGTAAAGACTCTGCAATAGTTAATCAGTAACATGTGTAGATGGAGCAGTACAATAGAAAAAAAAAAATAGATATCTCAAAGTGGTTTCTGATTAAGGGACGATCACTTAATAGCAGTAAAGGATGAAAGAGTTAAAGTACAGCATGATCTGAAATAGTTAAATAGCAGTGAAGAAGTTTAAGCATACCATAAATCGAAGTAGAGTAGAACTAAGTGCAGAGGCGAGTCACGTGTGAAGGGGCGGGCTGGGATGCATGTGGTGAAGGGAACGGGGGTGCGAAAGGTGTAAGAGAGACCTCAGCACTCAATCCTCGCCTTCCTAACGACCCCATTTGTCGCGGTGTCACCAAGGCGTACCGCTGCTTTGAGCCTTCCCGTGCTTCCATTTGTCACGTGCTTTGAGGGAAACCACGAGGAGAGGGAAAGAAAATAAAGATATATATATATAAAAGAAAACACGTGAAAGGAAAAAAAAATGGAAGATAAATAAAAGAAAAAAGTACATATAGGTGGAACGATATTGAGGAAAGGGACACAAGAAAACCAGGAGGAAGAGGAAAAGAGAAAAAACTCAATGAAGGAGAAAAATTAAAACGTAAATGAATAAATATACAAAAAATACAAATAATCAAGTAAGAAATTAAGGAAAAGGAAACAAGCAAACCGCAAGGAAGAAGCAAAACACGAGGAAGGGAAAAATTAAAAAAATAAATAAATAAATATGCAAAGAAAAGTACAAATAATTAAGAAAATATTGAGGATATGGAGAAACTACGTGGTTAGAACATGCAAGAGAGAGAGAGAGAGAGAGAGAGAGAGAGAGAGAGAGAGAGAGAGAGAGAGAGAGAGAGAGAGACTTCCAAGAATTGCTGTATTAGTATGTATCTCAGCCGTTCATGAATTAGTATGATTGAAATAACATACATAAATCATTCTCGCGTGTCTGAGAGAGAGAGAGAGAGAGAGAGAGAGAGAGAGAGAGAGAGAGAGAGAGAGAGAGAGAGAGAGAGAGAGAGAGAGAGATAATGACGACCAAAAAAAATGGAAAAAAATATTTCTTACTAGATAGTAGTAGTAGTAGTAGTAGTAGTAGTAGTAGTAGTAGTAGTAGTAGTAGCAGTAGTAGTGGTAGTAGTAGTAGTAGTAGTAGTAGTAGTAGTAGTAGTAGTAGTAGTAGTAGTAGTAGTATAACATAAGCAATAGTATGCAAATATAATGAAGACACAAGTAGATGAGCTGTTAGTAGTAGTAGTAGTAGTAGTAGTAGTAGTAGTAGCAGCGGCAGCATCAGTAGTAGTAGTAGTAGTAGTAGTAGTAGTAGTAGTAGTAGCAGCAGCAGCAACAGCATTAGTAGTAGCAATAGTATCATAAAATAACAACCGGTAAATACACACACACACACACACACACACACACACACACACACACACACACACACACACACAAACAGATTAACCACAAATATACAAGTACATGTAAGCAAACAGACATCACCTTCCCTTCCTCCTCCTCCTCCTCCTCCTCCTCCTCCTCCTCCTCTTCCTCCTCCCCTTCCCTCGTCTCCCCTTCCTCGGCGGCCTTTTCACGCGGCCTACTCTGCCTATTCATCTTGTCCTGCCTTACCTGGGTCATCGTTACCTGCTGTACCGGGGCTGTTTCTTCCCTCTTGGGCCTGTTGTGTATTGTTGAAGGGGAGGGAGGGGCAGAGGAGGGAGATGAAGAAAAGGGACACGAAGGGAGGGAAGAGCGGAGGGAAGGAAAGGGTAGGTGAATGTAAGGATGGAAAGGGAAGGGGATGAGATACATGTAGAGGGAAGGGAAGGGAGGGAAATGAAAGATAAAGGGGGAAGGAAAGGAAGGGATAGGTGAATGTAAGGGTGGGAAGGAAAATAAGAGGGATAAAGTAGGAAGATGAGGATGAAGAAAATGAAAAGTGACACGAAAGGGAAGGGAAAGTAAAAGATATAGAATAATGGAGAGAAGTAGAAAAAGGATAGGATAATGTAGCTATATAAAAGAGAATAGGAGAAGACGAAACTGAAAGGAAAGATAAGAATAGGGGTAAAGAAAGAGAGTATGAAATGGGTGTAGAAAAGATAAACAGCAATGAAATAAGAAGAATAAATGCAAATAAGGAAGATAAAGAAAGGATGTAGGGAAGAAAGTGGAAGAGAGAGAAGGAAAGAAATGTAAAAAATGGGGGAGAAAAGAAATAGGATAGAAAGGGGAAAAGAAAGGAAGGGACAGCCGCTCTCTCTCTCTCTCTCTCTCTCTCTCTCTCTCTCTCTCTCTCTCTCTCTGTCTAAGGTAAAGAAATGGAGAATGGAGAGAGAGAGAGAGAGAGAGAGAGAGAGCCAGCGGGAGGTGACACCAGCGGGAAGAACTCACAGGGATGGGAATTAGTTACTGAAGCGGCGGGAGGACTGAGTATGTATCGGCACTCTTCCTCCTCCTCCTCCTCCTCCTCCTCCTCCTCCTCTCCTCCTCCTCCTCCTCCAATAAGACAAATGTGAAATTTTAACGAAGCCGAGACTAGACTTATTATTAATTACCCTGAGGCACCTCACCTGCTGCTACCTGGCCAGACCGTCTTCCTCCTCCTCCTCCTCCTCCTCCTCGCTTTCTCGCCTCACTCTCACCTCCTCCCGTCTCATTCCTTTCTTTTCACACCTCTTCCTTTCCTCCCGCCTCCTTGTCTTCGCTCCGCACCTCCTCCTCCTCCTCCTCCTCCTCCTCCTCCTCCTGGCCGTAATCTTCTTCCCGCCCAGTCATTTTCTCTTCGTCCTCCCGTCATTGTATCATTACAGTGTATCATTTCTTGTCTGTGGTTGTAGTGGTAGTAGTAGTAGTAGTAGTAGTAGTAGTAGTAGTAGTAGTAGTAGTAGTAGTAGTAGTTGTAGTTTATTTTATTGTAGTTTCTTATTTTTACTTTACCCTTCATCCTTCCCTATCTACCCCCCTTTTTTTCTCTCCTTTCTCTTCCCACCCTTTTCTCCCCCTTTCACTTCCCTCCCTCCCTCCCTCATCCATCATCACCTGCTCATTCCTTCCCATCACCAAACCTCTCCACTCCTCTTCTCTCCTTCAGTCACTCACCTGTTTATCTCTATTTGTATTTCCCATTATCAACATCACACACACACACACACACACACACACACACACACACACACACACACACACACACACACACACACACACACACACACACACACACACACACACACACACACACACACACACACGCAAATCTTCCAACTCTTTTCTCACCTCTTTGAAACCTCCTCTTCTTTCTCTATTAATCATAATGTCACTTGTATATGTGATGTCTCCTTCCTTCCTTCCTTCCTCCTCCTCCTCCTCCTCCTCCTCCTCCTCCTCCTCCTCCTCCTCCTCCTCCTCCGTGATGAAGGGGCGTGTATTTCGCTCGGTAACAAGTAACATAACTCATTTTCCCCATACACACAGTGAGGGAGTGAGCGAAAGATGGATGGCGAGAGAGGGAGAGGGATGGATGATGGAAGGGAGGGAGGGAGGCAAGGAGGAGGAGAAGGAGCAGGAGGAGGAGGAGGGTGGAAGGAAGAGACAGTGGGCGGTAAGAGAGTGTTGGAACTGTGGTAAGAAATAGTGTGTGTGTGTGGGTTTTTATTGGGTCTTTTGTGTGTGTGTGTGTGTGTGTGTGTGTGTGTGTGTGTGTGTGTGTGTGTGTGTGTGTGTGTGTGTGTGTGTGAAAGCAAAAAAGACAGAGAGAGAGAGAAGAAAATAATGTTGACTGGACGAATAAAAGGATGGGAAAACGGGAGGACTTGAAGATTAGAGAACGTGTGAAGGAGTTAAGTAATGAAGAACTGAAGTAATTAAGAAGAAATAAAGAAGAGAAAAACTAAAAAAAAATTAAGATGGACTGAAGGAATGAAGAACACCTAAAGGAGCGAAAAAGAACTGAATAACTGAAGAAGGACTGAAGGAGAGAAAATTAAAGGAGTTAAGGACAGGAATAGCGATGGAGGAGTGAAGGTTCGGTGTCCTGAGGGTGTCTGAGGGTGTTCCAGGGCACATCAGGGCGTGGCTGTATACGTGGGTCTCCTCGCCTGCCTCAGTTAATCGTAAATGAAGAAATATGTATTCCAAGAGGAGGTATTCAGGGTGACGCTTAATGGACTGCACCTGATTCTCTCTCTCTCTCTCTCTCTCTCTCTCTCTCTCTCTCTCTCTCTCTCTCTCTCTCTCTCTCTCTCTCTCTCTCTCTCTCTCTCTCTCTCTCTCTCCTTCCCTATTCTTTCTTTCATTCCCATCTTTCTTCTTTACCATACTCCCCTTTCTCTTCTCTTCTCTCTTATTTCTCCATTCCCCCATCTTTACATCATCCTCCCTCTCTCATCCCCTCTCTTCTCTCCTCTTTATCCTCTTCATCCTCTTTCCATCTCTACTTCCCTCCCTTGTTCCTCCATTTGTCGTCGTCTCTCTCTCTCTCCTTCCTCTCTCCCTTCTTCCATTCTTCCCCTCCCTTCATCCTCTCCCTCTCTCTCTCTCTTGATTCTCTCATCTTCTCTTTGTTCCAGGTTTCGTAATTGTCCTGAGGGAGGGAATTAAGTGCAACAGGGAAAAAGAGGAGGAGGAGGAAGAGGAGGAAGAGGAGTAGGAGGAGGAGGAGTAGGAGGAGGAGGAAGAAGAGGAGGAGGAGGAGGAGGTACCTCTGATTCGAAGAAAAAAGGTATGTAATGACACAATTCGGCAATAAATAATAGCCAGAGAGAGAGAGAGAGAGAGAGAGAGAGAGAGAGAGAGAGAGAGAGAGAGAGAGAGAGAGAGAGAGGAACTGGACACTAGACAGGAACATGAATCACAAGAACCGCAGAATGAGAAAAAAAAAAAAAAAAAAGAACTTGTTTCCACGGAAAGACGAAATTGGTGCACAAGAGATGGAAGTGGAGAGAGAAAGGTGAAGAAGGGGTGGAGGAGGAGAAGTGAAGAGGAAGAGGTAGAGAGGGAGAGCAGGAGAGCGACATGTAGAGAGTAAGAGTAAGAGAGCAAGAGGTGTTGTAGTGAGAGTGAAACAAGTGCGCAGTCTTCGTCAACATAAGGTTTTATTCAACAAGAAACAGCAGCCGAGGTGTGAACAGTGGAGAAACCAGTGCTCAACTACATACAAAGGCAGTCTATCATAATACTTTAGACTCACAACCCGAAACCAAGTAATGAAGCAACGAAACAAAGAACGAAACGAAACGAAACAACAGCGATCACACAGTCTATATTACCACAAGTGTTAAAGATAAAATAAAGAAGATGAAGAGAAAGAGACGGAGGACAAGAAAACACACTAAAGGGAATACTATCGACTTATGAAACACTAACGAGGAAAGAAAAAAAAAAGAAAACGTTATCCTTTCCCATTTTCATCCGAGCAGTGACAAGAAGGAAAAGTGTAGAAAAACTTAGTCATTTCATGTTCTATTCATAGTCTTTACCACCTTCACCTTTAAGTGGTCTGTGTTCCAAGAGCAGAAGACCTTAAGAGTGGTACGAATTGTTTCCTATTGCCCTTGAAAATATTGGCTGTGCGTAACATTACCTGGGTGACTGGGAATATATGTAGATGATGAAAGTAAAGATATAAAAGAATAAAAAAAAAAAAAGATACCAGATTTATTGTGTTTATTTATCTTGTTTTATTAGATTGGTTAACATATAGTGTCATTGTAGTGTTTCTTTTATTTGTAGTAGTAGATGATGAAAGTAAACATATTAGAATAAAAAGAAGATACCAGATTTATTTATGTATATTTATTTCACTGTTTGTTATTTTACATGGTTTTACCTTAGTGTTTTATTATTAGTTTTTAATATCGTGTGTGTTTGTGTGAGTGACAGATACATAGAGAGAGAGTGATAGAGAGAGAGAGAGAGAGAGAGAGAGAGAGAGAGAGAGAGAGAGAGAGAGAGAGAGAGAGAGAGAGAGAGAGAGAGAAACACATCCACTTCACTTTTTTCCTGCCATCTAGGTCAGCGTACCTACTTCCGCATGCCCTGATCGCCGCCCATCGCCACCCATCGCCGGGCACTTAGCAGCCTCCCGCCGGCGCCGCTACACTCGATAAGGGAGGCGTTCTAATGCTCTTTTTTGTTCCCAGACGCAGGTGGTCCTCTATAGTGACGGCCTCGTGGGAGTGTGGGAGGTAAAGAGATTCCAACCCTCGTAAAGGAGGATAAGATCAGCTAATCGAGTAATTGGATCGCTTGTAATGGTGTTCGGATGATGAAAGGCGAATCTGAATCTGTCGTAACCGTGTCCCTATAGTTGCCGTCTGCGTCTTTGCTGTGCCTCCGTTTCGCCTCTTCTTGTCTTCGTCTTGTCTCGTCTTGTCCTGTTCAGCTCCGTCTATCTCCGTCCCGTGAGTTCCAGAGTTCCAGTCTAGCCTCGTTCAGCTGGTAAGGTGATTATAAATGAAAATAGATAGGTATGTTTTATGAAACTGCCTCGCGAAGACCTATTGGCTTCTTGCAGCTTTCCTTATTTTCATATGTTCTCGTGTGGAAATGAAAGTAAAAGAAAAAAATGGATAGAATAAATCATAAGTGCTAAATTATTCCATTTGTTCTTAGTTTGATTAGATTTACTCCAGAACACGACTTTCTTCTGTGTGTTGGGGAGCCCTGAAGATTATTACTCCTTCACTCGCTCGCTCGTGTTCGGATCCTGCTCATTTCGTCGTCTCAGCTTCATTATTTTTTTTTTTTATGTGTTTAATTTAGTCCCCACGCATACGCAAGTCATACCTGTACCATCTTCATTAATTAGTTACCTGAGGCGGACGGGTGGACAGATGAACAGGTGACGGTGCTAATGGAGACTGCGAACGTGTGTGTGTGTGTGTGTGTGTGTGTGTGTGTGTGTGTGTGTGTGTGTGTGTGTGTGTGTGTACAGAGGCTGATTGCAACAAGGTGAGGGAGTGTAAGCTGTGAGAGGAACCTTCAAATTACTAAGCCCACAAATACAAAGGAAAATTACAGATGACAAAATTTCACGACACAAGATTCACTCCTCAAGGTTTTTTTTTTTTTACCTTTATCTTTCATTTTAACATTCCTAAGTAATATTTTCTTGCAATTTTATATTTCGGCGCCATATGACCTTAGTTGTTGCAGCGGTGCCACGAAAGATTTTATTTTCCAATCATTTCACTTCACTTCACTTCACTCGACAAGGAAACTTTTGAGTAACGACAAAACCTTCCCATCAGGAAATTTGGGAACTGCGAAACTCAACGATAACATAATTGTCTCACAAGGAAACCAGCAAACTACAAAAGTGGACTAGCAAAACTGGAAGACAACAAGATTCTTATTACAAAACTCTCTCTCTCTCTCTCTCTCTCTCTCTCTCTCTCTCTCTCTCTCTCTCTCTCTCTCTCTCTCTCTCTCTCTCTCTCTCTCTCTCTCTCTCTCATTAAATAAAATGTGAACAACAAATTGAATATAAAAGTAACATCATTTTAGATTTTTGTGTTCATGAGAGAGAGAGAGAGAGAGAGAGAGAGAGAGAGAGAGAGAGAGAGAGAGAGAGAGAGAGAGAGAGAGAGAGATACACGTGTGCACATAAAGGGCGCGACGTAAAACGCTCCATATCGCCCTTTGACAACCTTGTTCCTTATGTGTGTGTGTGTGTGTGTGTGTGTGTGTGTGTGTGTGTGTGTGTGTGTGTGTGTGTATCTTGTGTGGACATGGAAGGGAGAGAGGGAGAGGAGGGAGAGGGGAGACTTCAATAGACGGACATACCTTCCTACTTCCCTTACTTCCCTCTCTTTTCTTCCTCTCCCTCTCTCCCTCTCCCCCCTCTCTCTCTCTCCCTCTCCCTCTCCCTCTCCCTCTCTAACATATTGAGCCAGCCAATAAGGTTCAGTTCTCCACAAAAAAACATCAACAAGAATGAACTTATGTCCATCACTTGACTGACCGATGAAACTGTTTTATGTCCTTTCATCCCCTCCCCCCTCCCCCCAACTCTCTTTTTCTCTCTCTCACCTTTCTTCCTCTACCACTCTTCCCCCCTCACTCTTTTTTTTTCTTTATTTCCTCCTTTCCTCTCTTCCATATTCTCTCTACTTCCCACCTTCCTTGTTCATCCATTTCTTCCCTCTTTCTCTTTCACTGTTCTTCCACCATTACCTCTTCTTCCACTATGTCTCTTCTCCTCACATTCCCTCCTCTCATATTCCTTCCTTCTCCTTTCTGTCCTTACCTCTAAATTCTTTTCCCTTACCTCCTCACTCTCTCTTGTTCCTTCCTTCTCTTTTCTCTACTTACATTTAAATTCTTTTCCCTTTCCTCCTCACTCTTCTTCACTCTTCTCTTATTTCCTCCTCCTGTCCTTCCTTTCCTCTTATCTCTCCCTTTTTTTCCAGATCTCTGTTTCTACTCTCTTCTCCTTCTCTTATGACCCTTTCTTCCCTCTTCTCCCTCCATTCCCATATTTTCTCTCTCTCTCTCTCTCTCTCTCTCTCTCTCTCTCTCTCTCTCTCTCTCTCTCTCTCTCTCTCTCTCTCTCTCTCTCTCTCTCTCTCTCTCTCTCTCCGCCCCTCCCTCAGCGCACCCTGGCAGAGGTAATAGAAGCGTTTGCCAGATTTCCCACCGTTCGAATGAGTCATTTTGGAGGGAGCATGTATATCAGAGAGAGAGAGAGAGAGAGAGAGAGAGAGAGACACACACACACACACACACACACAGATAAAAAAAAAACTCACAAGAAAATAAATAATTGAAAACCACTAAAAATAAAACAAAAACCATAGAAAAGACAAGAAAACAATGAAGCAACCCAGTGCGTGTTAGCGAGGAACCGACAGACAGCCCGATAGACTGACACTCGCGTCTTGTTCCATTAAAAAACCTGTCGGGGTACTGAAGCGTATTTCGACATCGGGTTCCCGTCTCAAGGTTCACCGGGATTCGATTCTCCTTTCCTGTGTCTCTCTTTCCTCTCCTTTATTTTTACTTTCGCTCTTAATTCTCTCTTTTCTTCCCTTTCGCTCTTATTTATTTTTTTACCATTGCGATACTGTTTTTTTTTCTTTTCTGTCTTTTTCTTTTCTCCTCCCTTTTTTTATCGTTTATTCTTTCTATGCTCGTTCTCATCTGTGTCTTCTTTTGTTCTTTCTTTCATTATTTTAATTTTTCTCGTATTTTCGTCCTTTTTTCCTTTTTTTTCTTTCATCATTGCGATATTTTATTTTTTTCTGTCTCTTTAATCTCTTCTTTTTTTCTGCTATCTTCGTTTTTATCGTCTCTTCTTTCTATTCTCTCCTTATCGTAGTTTTTGCTTTCTTCTCTTCTTGCATTCTATCCGTTTCCTTAGTCTCATATTTTTTCCTGTTTTTTTTTTTGTTTTTTTTTCACGTTTCGCCAGTTTATCTTCACTGGCCTTCATATTTTCCTTTTTTTTTTCTCTCTCTCTCTTTCCTCCTTCCTCTACCCTCTCCTCCTCCCTCTGTTTATCATCACACGTCTGAATTCATTTTCCTTTACCTTCATTTCCTTCATAATACGTCTTAATTCTTCTTCCTGTACCTTCTTTCTCCTCTTTTCTCTCCTCCTCCTCCTCCCCAGCCATAGAAGCAATGTGGTCTGTCTTCACTCCTCGACGGGAACAGAATATTGATGGTGACGGCGTGGGGCGCAGCGGTAGGCGGCGGTAGTAGGTAGGGGAGTGCCTCATGGGGGAGTCATTGGTGCCCCTTCGGTTTCTCGGTCCCCTCCCCCTGCTCCCTCTCGGCGTCCTTCACACCTTAACAGTCATCACTTATGCAAACGACCGGCGATTTGTCACGCCTTCGCCGCAGAAAGAGGAGCAGCAGCAGCCACAGTCGGCGGCGGAGGGACATTAACGCCGTCTGGTTGGGACGTGAAGGGGGAGGGGGAAGAGCGCCAGGCAGGAACAGCAGCGGGGATCAGACCTTTGAAGTGTTGCGGGGTGAACAGCGTCTCCTTTGTGTATAAGTTTATATATTTTCTAAGGTGTACTATCGTGTATTATTCTTCGGTTCGGTTTGGATGTGTTTTCTGTAAGTGTATTGGTAGTTGTGGGTATGAGGATAGAAATTACATTTGTATAAGTTAGTGCGTAATATTTTTCGGTTCAGTTTGACCGTGTTTGGTGTTAGCAGACAGGTAGAAGAGGGTATGAGGAGGAAAGGAAGAGTGTTGAAGTTTAGTGCTAAGGAATGAGAACCTAGTGATGGTAAAAGAAGGTAGAAAGTAGATGGAAAGGTGAGACGTGATGTTTTGCTGGAATAGACTGGAAGATATGGGTAGTCGCCAGAGATGAGAAGAGGCTTGTGTTCTGCAGTGAACTCGTAGAGACTGATGACATAGGTGATAACTTATTGAAATGTTATTAACACGATACGTAATGAAACTGTCTCTGTAAACTGATAGGCACAATTATTTGATATTTTGGTCATAAATGGATTGACAGTCATAATAAAGACAAACTGAGAGACTGTCACTGCCGTCTGCCCTTCCAGCAAAGTCGTGTTTTGGTTTACGATGTTTGCAAATTCCTGGGGACGAATATATGTTAATCATCCACAGGTTGAAAGTCGAGGAAGAATATCTGCTGTTTTAGATATGAATTGGTTCAGAATCGAGAAGGAATTTACTCATACGTCTGCAAACTGATGGCGACGACCATTGGTTGTATTATTCATGGACTGGTAGAGAGTTGCGGACGAATATCTGTAGTTTAAGTTATGGATCGTTTGAGAGTCGCAGAAAAAGACAGATTCAAAAGAGACTGCCACTGCCGTCCTTCCCTCAAGAGTGTTGTTTTGGTTCGCAGTGTTTGCTCATGCGTTTTATTGACAACACGCAAGAGTCTCTGATAGCGCAGAGTTCAAAGTACAGCCACTGGTGTATTCCTCAGCCAAACACTCAGCTTTACCTGTCCGTACTCTGTTTTCACTGCATTTATTCTCTCCACGTGTACATGACCATGTTTTTGGCTTTCTCGTCTCGTGTATCACTCACAGGTTTCAAAGAGAGAGCTTATAGTTCGTCAGCTGCAAGAAAACAACTCCTGGTCGTATACAGTTCCGTGCAGGTCTTCCCGGAACACAACTGGAAGCAACATTTGTTCTCAGGTGGCCGGTCAGTCAACAACACGTGGACGGCAGCTAACTTTATATCTGAAGCAAAAGTGATGGCTTTGAAACGCTAAGGAAAAAGAGACGAGGTAATATGTTTCAAACTTTACATTCAAGACTGCCTGTGGATTGTCGCCTGTGTGATGTCAGTGGCTCGTGTTTCTGCGATGTGTGGCGATATGGAAAGTGCTTGTGTTGCGTTGCGGCAGGCGCCAGGACAAGGTTTTTATCTCTGTATTGTCTGTCACTGGGTTCATCAGCGCAGGATCTTGTTTATAGTGTAGCGAATAGGATGTGTTGAGTGTTTTTTCCTCTATTCCTTTTCTCAGTGTTGTGTTGCGGTGGGCGTCAGGAGAAGGCTTTTATTTCTCTATTATTTGTCAGTTGGTTCATCAGCACGGGATCTTGTTTATGGAGTAACGTATAAGATTTGCTGGATGCTTTTTTTTTTTCTTTTATTTCTTACTCTCTTTCTGGTTCTCTATCTTTAGTTCCTAGTTTTTTTTTATTTCATTCATTATATTCTTCCTTTCTCTTATATTTTAGTGATTTTCTTCAATTTCAAATCCTCGTTCTGGTTCTCTTCCAATTCCGCATATTCTTATTATATTTCATTCATTCTATTCCTCCTATCCCTTATATTCTTACTCTCCCTTTTTTGTCTTTGTCCTCATCCTCTTTCTGATGCTCTTTTCTTCTCCCTCATCTTTCTCCCTACTTCATGTGCTCTTCTCTCCTCTTCTTCCACATGTAGCTTATAAATAAAAGCACGAGACTCAACAGATATCCATTATATAGACTAACAAGTGTGCTGGTATCTGTTCTCCCTTTATAAACCTATGAAATTTTCCTCCTCCTCCTCCTCCTCTTCCATTTTGCTACCTCCCAGTATGGCTCCCTCCTTCCCCCGCCCCACTGGCACCCACCTGTTGAGTGCCAGGTGACTACTCTCTTCCCCCTGCCTCTCTCCTCCTAAGCCTTTCCTCCCCTTTTTCCACCTCCCCCGTGAGCTTCCCTCGTGTCCCGGGCTGCAGCGGCGTGGCGGAGGGGAAGGCCTGGGGGCGTGGTGGGGTGAATAGAAGAGAGCGAAGGGAAGAGGGAGAGGAGAGAGGGAGAGGTAAACAGGGAGACGGACCATCAGCCTTGATAACTTTATCGACATGGCCCTCTTCCCTCAGCGAGCCTCGGGGGAAGGAAATATTGAGCTAAATTTCGATTATATAAGCACGATATTCAGCCAGTCCTCTCCCTCCATCTCTCTCTCTCTCTCTCTCTCTCTCTCTCTCTCTCTCTCTCTCTCTCTCTCTCTCTCTCTCTCTCTCCCTTCACTTTCCAACCCTATCTTCATCTCCTCTCACCCTTCCGTCTCCCTCTTACTCCCTCTCCCAGTTCAGCGCTTCATCACCATTTTCTCATCGTCATTCATTCCCTCCTCCTCCTCCTCCTCCGCCGCCGCCATGCACAATGACCCCAAAGAGTGTGTCCAGTCCCAAGAATTATTTAACCCCTCGCGTGGTAAACCAAGAGAGAGAGAGAGAGAGAGAGAGAGAGAGAGAGAGAGAGAGAGATGCTTCGACAGTTCCACGTTCAGTTGTTGTTCGATGTGTGTGTGTGTGTGTGTGTGTGTGTGTGTGTGTGTGTGTGTGTGTGTGTGTGTAAGGAGAGTCAAGTACTCTTTCCTTTATTCTTCTTCCTTCTTTCCTTCCTTCCTTCCTTCCTTCCTTCTTTCTTTCTTCCCTTACTCCCTCCATTCTTTTCCTCCTTTTCTCAATGATCATGCACATCCCTCGAAGTCTCTCTCTCTCTCTCTCTCTCTCTCTCTCTCTCTCTCTCTCTCTCTCTCTCTCTCTCTCTCTCTCTCTCTCTCTCTCTCTCTCTCTCTCTCTCTCTCTTACCTCCCTCCCTCCATATATACTACCTTCCTTCCTTCCTCTCCTCCCCTGCTCATCACCCTCCCTCTAACATCCCTCCCATCTCTCTCTCTCTCTCTCACCCTCCACAATCATTACCTCCTCCCCCCAACACACACACACCCATTCCCTCTCTCCCTCCCTCCCTCCCTCCCTCCCTCCTTCCTTCCCTTAAAAGTTCGTCTCGGGGCTAAAAATACACACAATGTCCCTTTATCCTCCTCCCGTCGCTCCTCGTCCCCCAGTGTTGTGGAAAACGTGAAGGAACAATTAAGGCATCATTTCTACTGGATGTCCCGAGGGTGGTGGTGGTGGTGGTAGTGGTGGTGGTGTTGGTGGTGGTGGTGGTGGTGGTGGTGGTGATGGTGGTGGTTTCCCGCTGGTTCTTACATGTGTAATGACGAACCCCGCTGGTCTGACGTCTTATTCTCTCTCTCTCTCTCTCTCTCTCTCTCTCTCTCTCTCTCTCTCTCTCTCTCTCTCTCTCTCTCTGCTCTTGTGCGTCCTTTTTCTTCATCTTATCGCTTAGTTGTGTAAAATTAAGCGTAGAGAGAGAGAGAGAGAGAGAGAGAGAGAGAGAGAGAGAGAGAGAGAGAGAGAGAGAGATCACATCTCTTGGCGTTTCCCCAAATGACCTATACTGCCACTCGACTCTCTCTCTCTCTCTCTCTCTCTCTCTCTCTCTCTCTCTCTCTCTCTCTCTCTCTCTCTCTCTTTTTCCCGTTCCTCTACCTCCTTTCTTTGGGGTGTGCGGTGCTGGAGGCGACAAGCGAAGCAGACAAACACTAGCTAGGTGGCGCTCGTGTCCTGCTCCTCCTCTATCAGTCCCTATTCTGTAACACTTCTGCGCTGCACCTCTCTAGGCCAGTGTGCAGAGACGCCTTGATCTTACCACAACTATTTTTAAAGGCCGCAGAGATGATTAGCTGCGTTCTTAAGACTGTTTCTTCTGCCAACAACGTAAGAAATGTTGTTAATCTATCACTAGAACCGTAAAGGTATCCTAAAAATACTGTGTACGTTTAACCCGAGCCTTTTAAATGTAGTGGAGATGCTGCTAGAAGTGTTTCAGAATGTGGTCCAACTCGACTGCTTTCAAAAGGTTCTGCGTAGATGATGTTAAACGGGTTTTTAAGAGTGCTTTTATGGTTGCAGTGACAGAATAATTGGATTTTCGCATTATTACCAGAAGAAATAGTCTTGGAACCCGGTTAATCATCTTTATAGCCTTTAAAATTACTCGCGGTGAGAGAGGAACGCGTTTGAGAATTCCGTGTTTGTTCGCATTTCACTAGATGAAGTTACACGGATTTTAATTGTTTTTTTATGTTTGTAGTGACAGATTAACAAGATTTCTACATAATCAATAGAAAAAATACTCTTGAAGACCCGTGTAATCATCCCTCTTTGAAAATAATCGTGTTGAGAGAGCAAAGCGTTTCAGAATGAGGGGTTTACTCTCATTTCACTCCATCCGTCTGGTTGATCCTGTTGACGCAACTTCCCTAACTTCCCTGCTCCTTTCCACTTTCCCGTTCAGCGCACCTCTCCCGCTCCCCCCTCGTGGCCCTCCCCGCGTACTGAGTCACCCCTGAGTAGGAGAGGAGAGAGAGAGGCGAGGAGGAAGGAAGGGTGTTAAAGGGACAATCAGATGGCTTATTTACGGCGTGAGAACCGATTCCTTAGTACCTACCTACCTTTCCCTTAGCCTCTTACGTGTCCTCTTCCCTCGTCCTAGTCTTACCGAGTCGTTTGCCTTGTAGTTATCATCATCCTTCTCGTCCCTCTCCTTGTCCTCGTCTTAACATCAATAGTATTCCTGTATATCACTACTATTCCTTCATCCTAGTCTTACTGAATTGTTTTCCTTGTACTCAACAGCCTCCTCGTTCCTGTCTTCATCCTGTACCCTCATCCTGTACATCACTAGTATTCCCGTGGCTTTGGGAGCGGTGTTAGGCGGGGAATGGGGAGAGAGAGAAGGGGGACGTCCTGACACAAAGACCCCGCCGCCTGCCTACCCTTTGTGCCGACACGACGATTACTCGAATATGGATGTTAGTTCTTGCCCGGGCGCTGAAGGGACGGAGCGAGGGACAGAGGGGAGGCAGGGCAGGTGGGCGGCCGCAACCTAAGCCTAATCCTACGGGCGCTATCCTACTACTGCTGCTGCTGAGGCCGTGAAATGTGTATAGCGAAGGGCAGTACAGGCGTTCGGTCATAGAGGCTGGCGATATTGAGGGAGGGAGAAAAGAGGTGTGGGTGAGGGTTGTGTGTCGTGAGCGTCGGCAGTGGCAATTCAGTGTAATTCGCCACCCGTATCCACACCCAGACCTAAATCTTGGTAATAACTCCCCGCTGTAACACCCATATGGGGATTTAGTTTGGGGAGGAGGAGGCGGCGGGGCTGATAAAGAATAAAGGGTGTGTGAGGGTTAAAGGGAAGGATGTTATAGGCTCGGGGTACGATCCTCTGGTATCCATCCCTTGTCCACACTCATACTACTCAGAATTGTCATAACTATGCTGGTGAAGGTTTGGAGAGAATGATTTACAGGAGATGTAGAGAAACTTAAAGGAAATGTAGGTGTTTGCGTGAGGAATAGCGGAGTACACAAGAGAGGTAAATACTTAACTTACTAACCAGAGAGAGAGAGAGAGAGAGAGAGAGAGAGAGAGAGAGAGAGAGAGAGAGAGAGAGAGACGTAAATTTTAGGAATAATAACTTGATTAGTGTAGTTTACTAGAGTATTAGTATAATATTATAGTGAATTAGGAGAGTTCGTAGAATTTTTAGTACCGTAGAATTACAATAGTACAATTTTAGTATACCAGAACAGAGAAAAGTTGTATAGCAGGCTTTAACAGTACAATAGAACATAATATAGTAAAATTTTAGAAGACAAACATAAATGAAAGCAAGGACAAAGAAAGCATAGGAAGCAAGAGTTTTTCCACCCACCCCTTTCCAGCACCATACACAGCAACACCAAGGTTTCAGAGGCTTAGGAGGCTAGACAGTTCTCGTGAAGGTGTGAGTGATGGCACGGCAAGAGTAGGAGGGCGGGACTGGCTGTTCTTGTGGCCTTGTAGGAGAAGAAGAGGGGAGATGATGTGGCGAAGAGTGCGAAGATGGTGGTGATGTGATGGATGGACAGATAGATAGATACATAGATGGATAGATAGATGCACAGATAGATAAATAGGTAGATTTATTAGTAGATAGATAGATAGACTAGTGAGTGAGTGACTGATTGACTGAACGACTGGTTGACTGATAGACCGACTGACTGACTGACTGATTGACAATGAATGAATGAATTATTGTCTGACTATAACTAACTGACTGAATAAAATTTAGCGCGGCAACTAGGATACAGGACCGCAACGTTAAAGAACAGGTGTTTAAACGCTTGACTTCCCTGGAAGCAGAAAATACCTGGAGGTGGAGTTATACCTGAAGACAAACTCTATCTACCTACACAGAAAAAAAGAATTACAACAGTAGAAGAATAATTACTAGCTCAAGTGATGGAAGCTCAGTCATAGAGAACCAAAAGAAGTAACTAGTGGTGATTACTGAAGAAATAACTACTGAAGGGAAGTTCCTAAAGGGGACAGTTACTGAAAGAGGTAGACTGTGCTCATTAAAACTTTGAAGACTGAAAATTGTCTGACAGGAAGATGGGGGAAAAAAAAAGTAGGGTGAAAAACAAGTAGAGAAAAAAAGGAAAGGACGACATCTTGACAAATGAAAAGGAAATGAAATGACGTGGATGGTATTAATTTTGATGAGAGAGAGAGAGAGAGAGAGAGAGAGAGAGAGAGAGAGAGAGAGAGAGAGAGAGAGAGAGAGAGAGAGAGAGAGAGATTACAGTAGAACATCAAGAAAAATAAAGAAAAAGGGAAATTGGTATCAGTGAAAGGAGGAGGAGGAGGAGGAGGAGGAGGAGGAGCAGGTGGGGTCAGTGAAGTGGAAGGAAACAGATTAGGGCAACCATATGTAACTTGGCGAGGGTGAGAGGGTGGTCGCTTCTCTCTCTGTCCCTCCTCCCCTCCTCCTCCTGTTTTGTGACCTCATTCCTTTCTTCCTTCCTTTCTTAGTCGTGATGTTGCTCTTCTTTCCTTCTTCCCTTCTTTCTTGAACTATTTCCGTCTTTCCTTTGCTATTTTTTTCCTTCCATCCTGCTTTTATTTGGTTTCTCTTTCTCTTTTTTTTATCCCCTAATCTCCTTTCTTTCGTCACGTCTTTCACTCTTTCTTGACTTTGACACTTCTCCTTTCAAAAGAAACTGTTGAGAGAGAGAGAGAGAGAGAGAGAGAGAGAGAGAGAGAGAGAGAGAGAGAGAGAGAGAGAGAGAGAGAGAGAGAGGAGTATGTTTCCCTAGCATCTCACCGCACTTTCCCCAAACATACAATGGGAACAATACCTGATAAGAACTCATACTAAAACCCTAAACCACTCGATTACTACAACACGTGATTCGAACCTAGGCCATGAGAGCGCTATGGATAATATATGGACTCATTGCACCACTACTGTTTGTCCTGAAGATTGGTGTATTTTCTCACAGTTCAGTCAGAAAGGATCGGTGGTTGGGGAAGAGCCTTCGTCTGTACTATCCTGTCTGTTTCTTTAGATTAGAGATGCTTTTTTTCTCTCTGCCTCGTGAATTGTGCTGTTTTGGTGACTTTTAATATAATTTAAGCCTTCGCCTTTGCTATCCTACATTTCTTGCTTTATATTAGGGCCTCACTACCCGCTTTCTTTTTCTCTGGTGAATTATACTGTTTCGGTAATATTTTTTTAATATATATATGTTTTTTAATTGAAATAGTATATAACACGCATTCAGTTCCAAGAAGATTTATAGAAAACGAAAGCCCACAAAGTTGTGCCCAATTTTGAATGTACTAGAGGGAGTCAGAACCTTTCTCTACCTCGTGAACTGTACTGTTTTGCTGGTAACTTGGTAATGCGCAATTGTTAAGCTTGAATTACTATATAACATTCTTTCAGTTACAAGAAGATTTATTAAAAAGAAAAACCACCAAGTTCTGCCCAGTATTTAGTGCTAGAGGGGAAGAAACACTCAGATAAATATGTTCTCTTCGTTTATTCTTCCTATTACTCATCACAGCCAGCTATGTAAGGGTCAACAGGTCTGCTTGCGGCTTGATCTTCCTTTATGTTTCTTTGTGCTTCGATCTGGTGTCAGTGCGTCTTCAGAGGGACAGTGGCTGCAGTCATGACAGTGAAGTGTTGCGGTCTCTGTCAAGTCTTCAAGTGGTATTTTTTTTATATATATAGTTTTCCCACTCTGCATATTAATGAGTTGAGTGTGTGGGGCGCTCTCTCTCTCTCTCTCTCTCTCTCTCTCTCTCTCTCTCTCTCTCTCTCTCTCTCTCTCTCTCTCTCTCTCTCTCTCTCTCTCTCTCTCTCTCATCGTTGTTGATATTCTTATTGTACGTTTTTTCTATCTATTCCTTACAACATGTTTTATTTTCTTTGCAGGTAAGAGTGGGACCTGAAAAGACCAACAAAAGGCGCATGAATGAAGGTACAGTACATCTCTCTCTCTCTCTCTCTCTCTCTCTCTCTCTCTCTCTCTCTCTCTCTCTCTCTCTCTCTCTCTCTCTCTCTCTCTCTCTCTCTCTCTCTCTCTCATCTTACAACCCGAGGCCTGCGTTACCATCTTTGCATATTAAAACAGCAGATTAGCAGCGCGGCTTGACCTAACCTAGAGAAACCTAACCAGACGCACCACGCACAGCCGTTCCTCGTACGAGTATCATCAAGAGGGGAGATTAAGAACGATCCGACAGAAGAGAAGCTTGGTAGAGACAGAAGAGTTTGGTAGAGAGGAAATAGGAGAGGAAAAGGAAAATAAAAGGATTGCGTTATAGCCACAAGTATATATCGTTTGGAAATCACGTGAGAAGATGCAGTATAAAGTTAAATGAAAGAGTTAGGAAGAGGAAAAGCTAGAAGATGAAAAGTGTTTTGGGTTTGTACATGCATGTTTCGAAAGTCCCGGCAAAATAAATGTTAAAGATTTAAAGGAAGAACTAGGAGGAGGAGGAGCTAGAAGAGGAATTAATGGAGGAGAGAAAGAGAGGGAGGCGTAAGGCATTGTAGTCGCTCGGGTGTGTTTGTGTGTTTGCGTGTGTTGTTTTCAAAATCCTGACAAAACAAGAAAGAGGAAGAAAATAAAGAACAAGTTAAGGAGACGTAGATTGAGAAGAGGCTAGAAGAGAAGTAAACTAGGAAAAGCCAGAAAGGTATTAATAAAAACATCGTAATCGCGCGGAATTCTCTTATGTTGTTTTGAAAATGACGAGAGAACGAGAAGCAGAAAAAAAAAGTAAAGAACAGTGCAGGGACACGTAGATTGAGAAGAGGTCTGAAGAAAAGTGAATGGGGAAGAGAAACAGAGGAAGACGTAAAGAATTGTAATCACTCGGGTGTGTTCGCGTGTTCTCAAAACCCAGACAAAACAAGCAAAAGGAAGATAAACAGAGAGGAAAGGAGAAGTAGATGAGGGGATGAGTAGATGGTGAGGAGACAGGAAGAGAGAGAGAAACATAAGGCACTGTAATCGCTCAAGTGTGTAGGCATGTGTTGTTTTCAAAATCCGGACGGAGCGAGAGCAGTGTGGAGCCGCCGCCGCCTCAGCCACTGCCTCATCCGCCGCCGACCCGGAGACGTCAACACGGCGGGACTTGAACACGAGGCCTGACAAACATCCTATTCCCTTTGACTTCTTCTCTCAACAACATTTTGCTCCGCGGCGGCTGTTAACTTAACCACGACGACGAGAACCCTCAAACGATGCCGGGCGCCTGTGATCTCTCTCTCTCTCTCTCTCTCTCTCTCTCTCTCTCTCTCTCTCTCCTCTCTCTCTCTCTCTCTCTCTCTCTCTCTCTCTCTCTCTCTCTCTTGTATTCTGTCCAGTCCCTTCTTTCTTCTCCCCTTTCTCCCTCCCTCTTTATCTTCCTCCCCCTCTCTCTCTCTCTCTCTCTCTCTCTCTCTCTCTCTCTCTCTCTCTCTCTCTCTCTCTCTCTCTAACCGATCTAAGCGAACAAAAGCAGATCGAAAAGAGGTTTGTTACGTTTATGATCCCTTATGATGTCTTTTTTGGGAGGGGGAAAGGAGGAGGACGAGAAGGACGAGGAACAGCAGGAGGAGGAGGAGGAGTACGGGGAGGAGGAAGAGGAGGAGGTGGAGGTTCTGCTAATATGACCTTTGTGGCATTGATGTATTGGTCTCATTTCCAACTCTTATCACCTTCTCTCCCTCCTTCTCCCTCTCTCCCTCTTTTTCCTCCCTCTCTCTATTTACTTCTCTCCTTCCTCCATGCCAAATATTTTCTCCAAAGCCTCCCCTTTACAAATATTTTTATTTTCTTTCTTTCCTTCCTTCCTTCCTTCTTCTCTATATTTTCCTTCTATGGTATCATATAAATATATATAAAACATTTTAGCTTCGTGCGCGCGCGCGCGTGTGTTTGTGTGTGTGTGTGTGTGTGTGTGTGTGTGTGTGTGTGTGTGTGTGTGTGTGTTTGTTATTTGGCTGGGTAGGAGCAACGATGCGTGTATGTTTTAGGAGAGAGAGAGAGAGAGAGAGAGAGAGAGAGAGAGAGAGAGAGAGAGAGAGAGAGATGCCAGCAGGTCATTTGTCGTAGAGGTTTGTGGCTGAGTATGATCGCCTCAGTACACCGAGGAGGGAGAGTGGGTGAGAGGAGGGAGGAAGGGAGGGGGAGATAGAGAAGGAGTGAGGGCGAAGGTTGAGAGAGCAGGGAGGAGGCGATAAAGGGGTTGCCTCTCCCTACCCAGTGACGTAGAGAGAGAGAGAGAGAGAGAGAGAGAGAGAGAGAGTAGATCAGACTTCATTAATAAGACTGTCAACATTCCCTGCAACTTTTTATAACTATAAAAGAATGAAAGACACTCTTACTAAATAACACATAGACAGACAGACAGTACAATCAGACAGACAGACGGAGATACACACATGGAGAGGCAAAGAAACAGACAGACAGACAGGGAAAGGTAACTGACAATGACTAGATAACACACAGACAGACGGAGAGGCAAAGAGGCAAAGAAGTAAACAGATAGAAGGAGAAACACATACGTAGAGGCAAAGAAACAGACAGACAGACAGCCAGACAGACAGACAGACAGCGACAGCGGCAGCGGCGGTAGCGAAGGGTCAGCTCGCCTCACAAAACGCAGAGTGAAGGGGCGGAGTGGTGATGGGCTGCTGAAATAGGGGACGGGGATAAGTGGGTCGCCGTTCACCGGGTTAGTTATGCACACCTTTCTTCTCTCCTCTTGATTATCGGCATCCCTCGCGCCCTTCCCTCCCCTCATGACCCAGCACTCACTCACTCTCCGCCGCTCATCACCGTCGCCATTCCTCATCGCCGCCCTCACGCACCCTCGCCGCCGCGCCCTTCTCACGGCACGAGGCAGGTAATGACAGGCTTGTAGGGGAGGCGCGCATCCCTGGGAGAGAGAGAGAGAGAGAGAGAGAGAGAGAGAGAGAGAGAGAGAGAGAGAGAGAGAGAGAGAGAGAGAGAGAGAGACAAGTTATAGTAAGATGGTCTAAAATGCGTTCCTCTCCTCCAAAGGCTGCTGTCGAGGAAAGGAAGCGAATGTGAATTATGATCCACATTTAATGCATAAATTTGGATTCTGAAAAATATGTATGTGACACACACACACACACATACACTTTATATAGCAAACTATCAATTTACCTTTCTACGTATATATATATATATATATATATATATATATATATATATATATATATATATATATATATATATATATATATATATATTTACAGAGAGAGAGAGAGAGAGAGAGAGAGAGAGAGAGAGAGAGAGAGAGAGAGAGAGAGAGAGAGAGAGAGAATCCTCGTTTTTCCGCGCCGGTGCCGACATATTATCCTCCCATTAAACAATGACCAGCCGGGCTGAAGGGAAGGATGTGTGCTGTCAGGAGATGTTCCAGGTAATGCGGCTCGTAATATTCTTCTGCCACACCTCCCTCTGCCCTTCCCGCCCAGCGGTGAGAGAGGCAGCAGCAGCAGCAGCGTGAAACATGTCTCCATAAAAAGTAGGGAGCATCTTGGTGTCGTTTCCGCGTCAGTGGCCAGCCAATTCCGCTCATCTCCAGGGATCCGTCGCGCCGGTAATGAGATCATTCATTTAGAGGAACATTCCTGGCAAGAAGTTGAAGCCGCGCCACGTAATGAGCCACAGGACGGGACGGGGGGCTTGGGGGGGGCGAGGTGCCGCCGCCACGCGCGCCACCAATGGCGAGGCAGACAGGGCGCTGATGGGCT